>NC_056726.1:1907201389-1907283889 GCF_019279795.1 Protopterus annectens
TTTCCACTAGCTTCATAATGATATCTGCTCCTTAGAGCACTATATTGTTTGATTTATTAGTATAAGGAAACAGTTATCATTTTAATGCTACTAATGCATATACATTAATAGCAATATATTTCTCTCTGTTGCCCGTAAGTATGAATTAATCATGTCAGGGATGGTTGCTCTGTGAACAAAGTTTTAATTTAGTTCTACCTTGATAACTCTGTTAGGGAACTTGCAGGTCTTTCATCTGAGAAACAGAATAATGGTTAAAATATACCTTTATTTAAATTAGTTAATTTCTAATTAAAAGAAGCAGAGGCACAGAGTGCTGAAGCCAGCTGTCATTATTTATTTTCTTCCATAAGTATTAGAATACAAGTTGGACTGCCTATGAAATATTGAATTAGTTCTGTCATTAATTAAAGATACGATTGCATGCCATTTTCTTCTGTAAAATAAGTATTAAATATGATGACATACTCATGGCCATTGCTTCTTGCAAGCAAACATCTTATCACTGACATAGAAGTTTTTAAAAACTCAACTGTGTATATACATATGGATTAGCTAAACATAAATTAGCATTACCAGATCTTGCTTTATAAGAGGCAGGCATGAACAAAAAAACATAATAGGACGTTATATATTCACCCCAGTGAGTCAGGTGATAAAGGGGAAAAAAAAGCTCAATACATATTGAAGTCTTTTCAATACTAAATTGACAGTTTCTATTTACTGTCTATGTTTGGAGCACTGGAATTATAATCTGATATTGAATGAACAATATCGTATCTCTCAGATCAGATGGTTTAGTGTAATAAACAACACAAGCATTGTTATTAACTGAAGCACAACTAAAGTACAAGCAACTAAGTATTTAATAAACTGACTTATTTTAATTACAATTGTAGATGCATTTTAAGGCATATGAAAGTAAATAATTAGACTCACTGAGTACACTGCACATGACCATTCTTGAGATATGATGTTTGAGCTTCCAATAATATGTTCTCGTTCGAGCATTAAAGCTATAGTGCAGATCGTAATATAACTCATAAATACATATATTTTTTTTCTCAATGGAGGAATTCATTTCATTCAAAATGACTTTTAACTGTGGATTTGAAGTTAAATTTTTTTGCAAAGTTTTTCTTCATAGACAGAGTTATTATCTCCTGCTGACTTCCAGTAATATTACTATTTCCAGCTCAAGACCTCCTAAGGTATATAAAACTAGTTCAAGTACCATAATTTTAGAAAAAAGAATAGAATAACATCTCAGAGTAGTGTAAATTATAGTCATTTAACTAAATGTTCATTTTAAGACAAATTTCAGTCATTTGTTTTGCATTTGCATCACATTTTACTTTCTGTGTTAACAAGGCATTTATGCCACATGAAAAAAGTTTAAGAAACTGGAGTCTGAAAGTATTCCTAGAAACCATAAAAATGAATAGTTTAGGAGGACCATACTTAGAAAAAGTATACCTTCTTAAAAAAAAGTATTTTCTTCTTTCATGCATAACTATGCTATCTCTGTTTAACATCAATAAACTAACAGGTAAAGAAGAAAGAAAAACAAATTCATAAATGTATGCATAGATGTCTGTGCAAATCTAAATGTAATTCTTCACTGATCCTACCTTTCTGTAGTTGCCTGGCTGTCAGTCAATTATAATATTAGTCTATTCATTGTAAAACATCACGAGAATACTTGGATTCTTGAACAACTTTGGATGAATATGCCTGTCAGTGATTAGCTATGATTTTCATTTTCATGGAATCAAGCACGTTTTCCTGCAACCCAGATGCAACAAGGTGCTAAATAGTTTCAACCAGCTGATGTACTTTAAATGGGTATATTATCAGTTAGATAGGTCAGAAAATGGAATATGGAAGATTTCTGACAAACCATGTTCAAAGCTAGTATTAAACTAGTTAAACTAAACATATGTCTACTGTCCAAAGAAAAAGCCACTGCATTTCTTGTCATATATGGAGGCATGTTAGAGAATATATTCCAGAATGGAATGTACCATTATCCATGACAAAACATCTAGAAATATTATCATATATTATATTATATATTATATGTCTACATATATGAATTTGTATAACATGTCTATCATACCCAGTCTATCTCCACATGAAGTATTACCTGACAGGGTAGTCCATCTACCTATCTGTTTGTTGAACAAGCTATCAATCTACCTATTGATCAATTCACCTGGCACTTACCACATAGGATTACAGATGATAAGCTGCCTCTTATAGTACAAGCATTGATACCTTCAGCATTAGTTTACCTGCTATGTGACTCTAAGCAAGTCATTTAACCAGGTAATTCACACAGGCTCAGTCTGACAAAGGTCTAGGTGGATCAGTGCACTATCCTGGTTGTCCTATCTATATTCCTATATACCTATCCAAAGCCATCATTCTCTTTCTCAGATGCTCTCTCTTTCTACACACACACACACACACACACACACACATACACACATATATATATATATATATATACATATATATATATATATATATATATATATATATATATATATATATATATATATATATATATATATATATATATATATGGGTTCCCTTCAGAAGCTCAAAATACTGAAATCTCAAATTTCAGTATCTCGAGCCCAAGAAGCCGAATCCAAAGAACAGCAAATGTTTAGAAGTGCGAATTTCAAAACCTCGAATGCTGGAGGTTTTGAATTTCATACTTCTAAACTTCTGCTGTGGTCTTGCATTCAGGTAAGTGTGTGCATGTGTTAAGGGATTTGGGTAGGGGCTGTGGTGTGTGTCAGTGTGTTTTGTTGCTGTGATGTGTGTGTGTGTTTGTGTGAGGAGAATGTAGCTTGTGTTGGTGGTGTTTTGTGTGTGTTTGTATGTAGTGCGACCTCGGAGTGAGAATATTTAAGTAGAAGGTATATGGGGACCTGCCTCCCTGCTTTCATGTAGTAGACAGATTGTGTGTGTGTGGAGGATGGTGTGTGTGTGTGTGTCTGTGTGTGTAGTAGTACCGCAAAATTCAAAACCTCTGCTAAAAAAAAACTGCAATTGATGACATCTACCTTACAGGCACTATCTTTGAAGATGGATGGCTTTAAATATTACTTAGAAAACCTCAAATTAAATTCTCAAAAACAAACTGATACTCTTAAGGAACTATTACAACAACACCATACAAAAATAATAAATACATATGAGACTTCTCTAAAGAACATTGAAGGGAGACTCAAAGATGAAGAAATCCAAAAAGAATTTCTGCTTATACAGAATACATGGCTGCTTAAAAAAATAGATGACTTAGAAAACAGAGAAAGGAGAAACAACATAAGGATCTTTCGTCTGCCTGAAAACACTGAAGGAGAAGACATTATTTAATTCTTAGCAACCTGGATTCCTAAATTTTTAGACTTGAAAGTGGAACTTTCATTTTTAATTGAAAGGGCACATAAAGTACTGAGGAAACCTGCTTCTAACTCAACAAATACTCCACCTAGATCCATAGTTATACAATTTATTTCATTTCTGGACAAGAAACTAATATTAAAATCTGCTTGGAGAAAATCACCCTTAAAATACAATCAAAGCCTGATAAGGTTTGGCAATGATTATTCTTCCAGAATACTAGAACAAAGGAAAAAAAAGTCTGGCAAATAATAAAACTGTTGAAACAAAACAACATTAAAGCACAGCTGGCCTTTCCAGCCAAGATAAAAATACTTTTTGCCAATGAGATGAGAACCTTTAATGACTTAGAAGAAGCTACTATATTCATCAGAAACAATAACATAGTGTCTATCCCAGAAGAAATGGAATGGATGGCCCTACTCTTAAAAGAATAAAATAAATAAATCCTTGGACTGATGCTAGAAGGAAGAAATAAAAAAACTGATTCCCAGATAGCTGTCCCAGAAAAATAGCTCTTACAAATTTCTTAAAGTATCAGCTGATATGGTACATCACTTGTCATCTGTTTTTATTTTTAAAAAAGGAGGGTTTCTTAAACAACTGAGAAACAGTAATCATTTATTCAGAATGTTCAAATAGTCCAATAATTCTTCACAAAGAAAGGTAGGTCAAGATGGGTTACTGTTTTCATTATATATAAGCCAAACAAAGTAACATATAATACAAACATAGAAGTTTCTATTCCCCTACTTGAACTCAATGAATACATATCTTGTTCATTTTTCATTGATTTTACTTATAATTTAAGTAATTCATTAACTAATTCAGCAAGGTACCATTCATTAGAGTTCAGATTCAAATGTAACACATTTATAATAGCAGTAACAGTAGAGTGTTTTGAAAAAAATGCTGTCATGGAGACTAATGCCTTCTTCAGTTAAAGTATGATTTAGAAATGTCATGTATATCCAGGTTAAATAATAGTAGCAAGCTCTTAGTACACATGTCATCATTATTCTGTCTAAATATAGTTAATATCAATTATGGCAGGTATCACAGCTACGAGTGCTGTTTGATCAATCCAATGGTATGGTGTGAGTGGCAGCTGCTGTGTGGCATAGCTAGTAAATGTCATTATATTCTGTCTAAAACATAGTAAAATATCATATTATGGGTATCATAGCTAGTGCTGTTTGATGATCAATCCTGATATGCATGGATGCAGTGCAGCAGTGCAGCTAGTACAAATGTCATTATTATTCTGTCTAAACATATTTAATATAAATTATGGCAGGTATCATAGCTTTAAGTGCTGTTTGATTAAGCCTGGTATGGTGTGTGTGGATGCAGCTGTGTCTGGCAGCTGTTGTATGTTGCTGTTTTTGGCTCAGGGAAGCTATGGGTTGCGGCTTGTAATCGAAGTTTACTGATGCTTATGTATTAGGAAGACACATTTTCTGTTTTAGCCTGGATCCATGGGAAGCAGGTGGATAAAACTGTTATTTGGGATATTTTGGCACAGAATAGTTTGTTTATACATTTGTTGAGTGAGAGGTGGGAAGGCTGGAAGAATTTGTTATCCCTTGTTGTGGCGGCTTGTTGGGAATTTTTTTTTTTTTTATCTGTTTGCTCTCCATTCTTTTCCTGGCTACTGCCTCACTGAAAGGGAGGGAATTTAGCCTTGAAGTTGCAGTAAAGTGAAGCTTTGCTTCAGGTGCATTGCAAACCTCTGGTATGTAATACACAGACATGCTAACAGAAACAGATGCTCCCAGATTGCTATGATAACAGAGACAGAGTGACGATAATGCTTAACTGCTCTGAGGAGCCTCCAAGATGATTCCCAGCAATTAAGTTTTTGGTTTAAAAAAAAAAAAATATATATATATATATAATAAAAGGGCTATTTTAAACCACATATACTCATATTGATGGTCTCCCAACACTTTGTTTAGCTCAATAAGTTTATTCTTGATAAAAAATCAATACAAATAAGCACAATTTTATATTTAAAATGTATTTTGGTACAACACATTAAGGACTTACATAAGAGTGGAATTCTGAGTTATTGTGAAAGACTAAGAGCACTTGGTTTTGTGCAGTACCCTTTGCAGTGGTCTGGGAGGTGAGCTTGCTCAGACGTGTTGTGCATATGAGGATAGCTGATTCTTGGGGTGTTTCGGGATGCCGGGAAGTGCTAGAGAGTCATCAGATTTCCTTCATGGAAATATCTGTGGTAATGGAAGGTGTGTTGAGTGGTTCACTGGCAGAGTGGCTACTGCATGGAACAGGATGGTAAAATGGAACAGGACAAATATTGGTTAGGATATTATAAGAACAGCCTGAAAACACACCACATGAACTAGTGAATGGTATTCTAGAAAAACTGGATGGGCATTGTTTCCCTTGCTTGAAGTACTGATATGTGTGTAAGTAAGGATGGAAATATACTTATAACAAATAAGAAATTAGAAGGGTCTCATACTTTAAAGTCTACGAACTGTATAAACATGCTTGGAAGGAGCCAATAATAAGAATAAGCATTACAGCTTGTGGTCTGTCAAATAACTAAGCAACAGCCAAAAAAAAAAAAAACACAGTAGTTATGTAATATATGATTTTAGTAAATTTAGATATAAAATATATATATATATATATATATATATATATATATAAAATATATAATCGTCAAATAAGATGAAGCAGTGTGCTGAATTTAGATATTAAAGACAGGATTTAATAACACGGGCTTGTGTATAATAACACTGCTGTCTTAACTTGTCATAAATGACATACATTACATTAAACATCAAGGGGAAGCATGATGATGTTCTTATATAAGTAAATATGCATTACAAGTCATGTAATTGCTTTAACTTGAATTGTAATTTTTGTAACCTGTCTAGACCATATATAATACTTAAGCAGTTACCAAGGTAACTAATGTTTTATACATGACATCAAACTGACAAAGTTATTCAAGAGAAACAATAGAAGCCTGAACTTGAAATATCACAGAATGTAACACTCATATTCTGAACAAATAGTATTAAATTGACAATAGACACTCAGTTTAACCTTTGCTGATTATACAAAAAAGGATGTTGCCATTTAAGTCTAAAAACATTCAGTATATGCCATAAAATGGCAAATTATGAATATGGAAAGGGAACGTTTAATCATTAATCACAATAAGTGAATTTGTTGTTTTTAACCTATAATTTCACTCATTTTATAATAAGAAATGACAGATATGAAAATTCTTATATGTAGGAAATGGGGGGAAGAGGGATGCACTGATAATTAAAATGCACTAACTTTCATCAATGTTCGCATAAAACAAACTTGATGCTTTATGTAAGTTAGCAACCAACAAAGTGATTACTTAAATGCTGGCAAACAATGAAATACAACTTCTGATATATTCAGAAAAATACATTGTATTATAAACAATAGGTATAAATATTATTACCATCTATTTATATTAAGTAATTTGTCTTGAAAGACTTCATCAATAAGGGTGAATATGTTAAATAACTGTGTGCTATAATCTTTTACTGAGGTTTTATATATGATGCATCCTACTTTACTATGATTGAATAGCTTGTCATTTATCTTTCATGTAAATATTAATTGCTTATACAATAAGTAGGCATTTATATTGTATTAAAATTCTGTAATTATTGTATTCTTGTATTCTACAATACTACTAAATCTGTTCAAAATGACATAAATATTGCTTATTCCTATTACAAATATTCTCCATATGATAATTAAATGTATGGAGCTCAGATGTTCTGGATTGTCAAAGTATGAGTGATAATATGATGGACTTAGGATTATCCATCAGATTAGGAATGATGTTCATTCCATGGCTAGTGCGGATCTTAGGTTTGTTAAAATTTATTTATTTAAATTTATTCCACAAAAACATTTTTAGTATGCCTGACCAAAACATTGCTTTATTGGTAAAGACTAAAAGTATAAAACTGATAATTTCCTTTAAAAGCTCAAACAAATACTTTATAGTTATCAGAGGAAAATATTTAATAGTTACAATAAAACAAAAATACATAGTCTAAATAACCTAAGATGGATTTAATTTTATTATCTTTAAATACCAATGGCTTAAACAATCCTAGAAAAGATCAATTCTACTGAAATATTTAAAAATGAACAAAGCCCAAACTGTCTTTCTTCAAGAAACTCGTTTCAAAACAAATGACAATTACAAATGGAAACCTAAGAAATGTATGATATTGGTGTAATCCACTTATAAGACAAAGACAAAAGGGGTAACAATTTTATGGAAAACAAATGTGATTAACCAAGAAATCATTTATAAGTATGAAAATAAAAAAAGGCCTTATGGCATTAGTAATATTTAAATATAATAACAGAATATGGACCCTAGCCAATCTATACTGGTTTCCAGGCATTGGAACAGAAAATGTTAAAAACACTTGGATTTCATTTCCAGTAATTATAAAGGCAACTTAATATTAGGAGGAGATTTTAACTGTATGTTTGCTATTTCTGAAACTACAAATAAAAGACCGCTGTGTACATCTGATATTATAGACAGGAGGTATAACTTTGGATTCATTTATACTGGGTTTAAGCCAAGTTTCAGTTACAGAGGGAATGTCAGGCTTATGTAGTATTATCCGGGCATGTATTTCAGTAGTTTTATTTCTTATGCTTCTTAGCAAAAACTAAATCACCAAGGTTGGGGACTGGCTGTTGTTGAGTTAGAAAAGTGTATGGGAGAGAATAGTCTTTGTATTCATTGTGATAGGTTGTGCCAGGATTAGGGTGTATATTCCCCTCAGAAGGATTTTATTATATTGGAGTGTTATGCATACTTGTTTTAGGAAAGGATTCTTGCACTTAATTTTGTTTTGGTTTGAGTTGAAGTGTAGTTAATCAGTCTATATTTGGAATTAGGTGAGAGGCAATATTAAATAGGTTTGGTGCAATGTGTGGAGAGTGTAAAGATGAAGTATGGATAGCTGGTTGGAATAGAGTTAGAGAAAATTTGAGAGATATTATTATGTCATGGTAGGATGAAAGATGACACAGTAGGAGGAGAACATTAGAGGATAAGCTGAAGAGAAGCATAATTAAGTACAATAGTCTATTTTATAGATGTCAGGTAGTGGGGAAGTAGCAATGAAGAAGGGAACAAGAAGTTGCAGGGCAGTAAGAGATTCAATGATGGTAGATTCAGAAAGTAGAGGATAGGTAAGGGCATAAGTATTTTCTATAAAATAAGAGAGTTAGGTTGTCCTGTTATATTCTCTGGAATGTACGTAATAAAGGTGCATGATAGACTAGAGTAAAATGTCGTAGTCAAAATAAGAAGAGATGAGGGTACATTTTGGAAAAGTAAAAGATACAATGCAGAATAGATAGATACTATTAGGGATGGTTGTGACTATGGATGGATATAGTGTAAATCAGTATGGGAGGGAGACAGATAGTTGGGAATGGGGCTAAAAATGGAAATTGAGAAGTAGGAAAAAAGAAACAGAAGTGTATGCATGAAAATTGTATGGTCATTTGGGAAGGATTTTGTAATAAGAGTCACAAGTAAAATATGTATATATATGAAGTATGATGTTAGAGTAAGATGAGTTGTATGGGTGGGAATTGAGCATAGAGTAGGGGAGTGTAGTGAGGCTGAGCATAGCAGGCTTCCCACACTCAGGTCAAATTATAGCTGAGTCTATAGCTAGTATAAAACAATTAAGGAGATGCAAAGTAAAACAGGTTTTATGTCATTTTCTGTGGCTAAATAACTGGCATATGATTTATAGTCTACTGGTCAAAAAAGGGGGACAGTAGCCAACTTAGTAATAGGTCCTTACAATGCACAAACTTTCAATCACAGAGCAGGCATGTACTTGATTAATTAAAGTTAATGCACAGCAAGGTTTTTCATGTTAAAAGTGCTTACATTACACAATGACAAAATGCTCGGTAAACTCCATAAACTTGTAGGAGTAGGGCCATGTGGCACAGCTCCTGTAGTAACAAGGTCAAATTAGGTGACCGCATGTTCTGCACTATGAAGGTACCTTATATTGAGTCACTTGCCCTTCATACAACTCATTTTGATCCAGCAAGTTTCAGTCTCATTCCACACACTGTTTCTAGATTATGTCACATTTACATACATACATACAAATATGTTAAGCACAGGCATTAATGCCCTTCTAGCCTGCCAAGATACCAAAACAGTTGTTCCTATAATGTGTCCAAGCTGTTCTTAAATCGATTTAACCTACTGCTTCCTAGTCTATTCCATGCATCAGCTATTGTCTCAGATAACCATTTAATTTTGAAGCCCATGATGTTTTTCAAATATTTTGTTTGCAGGCAATTTTCTCATTTTGATTAGGCTATCAATTTATTTGTCTGCTTAAACTAGTAATAGTTCATTTTGTCTGCATATCTTTGCCCAAATATTCTATTCAATTATATTCACTTGGTCTTGTATATTGAAAGTGGCATTCTGCTTAGATTCAACACTATTTCCATCATATCATATTGTTTAATAAGGACTTGCATCTTTTAGTGAAAGTCTCTATTTGTCTTTACAACTTTGCTCCATAATGCTGAAACAATTCAGACAGTTTTATACTCCAGGCAGTCATCTGTAGCAAAACTTTTTTAGTTGTTGAAGGTTAGTTATTAATGTTACTACCTCAAGAAACTTCCAAACAAACAAATAAAATAGCTGTAAAAAGGCAAAATAATAAAAAAAAAAACGAACTGCTGAAATCACAAAGTGACTTTATTTCACAAAAATTCAACTGGTAAGCACTTTCATTCCCTTCATGGAATTTCTTCAGACCAAGTTGTACAATAAACACACATATTTAAATACTTAGTAACAATAAAATGTGACACAAATCACTTAATGCCTTAACCCTTTCCTTCTAAGAACAACTTCAAAGTTTTCCCTATCATTTAAACCAGGGTATGCACATGCATTCAGCCTGATTTGCTAGCAATATCCTTGCCAGTCCAGTTCATCTTCAGCATCAAACCTATGATCAACACCATTAACTTCATCAGTTATTACAAATTTGAAGCATGCCTTATATTTTTCTAACACGTTTTTGCTTAACATGTTTTGCCAAGGCATTGCTTACATCAGTCTTGTCTGATGTGCTTATTTGTTCATTCACTCACAGTTAGAATCCTCTAATGGTTCTTCCGATATAGAATGTGTGACATAATTCACACAGGGCCACATATACCACCTATTTGGACCTGCAATTATGCAAATTACTCAACCTAATTTCCAAACTTCTTGCTGTTACTACAAAATTCTTGACTTTTTTCATATATTGGCATAACTTAACAACTATTACATCTTTTCATCCCCACTTCCAACACATCAGGCATACTTGAGCATAAATTCCTTTTCTTAAAAAAGGCTTTTAAACTCTTTCCTCTTTTAAAGACAAAGATAGGTTCTCCCCCAATAACATTTTTAATTTCTTGAAAATTCATTAAGAATCTCCAATAATTATTCTTGATTATTCCATTGATTTTACTTTCATCTACTTAATTGTCTATAACACATGCTAGGGGAAAATCCTTTTCATGTTCTTCTGACTTGCTTTTTACATTTGCTACCTTATGTTCCCTTACATTTTTTACTTCCATCCTAGAATTGTTAATAATGTCCATGGGGTACCCTTTTCTTGAAATTTCCTTTTAAGTTCTTCACATTCTTTTTTCAAAAAATACTGCCTCATCTGTTAACCTGCTTATTCTAGTGAATTGCCCCTTCATTATGTTTTTGTTTTCAGGCTAAACTTATACATACTATTATAGTGGCGATAGCTATTACTTTGAACTTCCTTTTTATAAATCTTAACTTTTAAAGCATTGCTAGACCTATTCACATACAGGTCCAAAAAATAATGTTGTCCTTCCTATAATTAAATGTCAACAAAGGTAACTTGTGGATTCATTCAAATGTGTAATAAAATCTAAGAGTTCTTTTTCAGAATCCTCCCAAATAAAAAACAAATCATCAATAAAATGTCTGTACATGATGATATGTTTTGCAAAAAGTGATTCTAAAATAACTTATTTTTCCCAGTTCATCAGGACTATATTTGCATAGCTGGGGGCCTTAGCAGCCCCCATAGCTATACCATTTTTCTGTCTGTATATTTCATTATTATACTCAAAAAAATTATAAGATAAAATAACATCTAACATTTCTGTGAACAATCTCACTTGTCTAGTGTTAAATAATCCTGAAGTACAAAGCTCCCTATTCACTATTTCCAACCCTTCTACATTTTGTATGACTGTATATAATGAAACAATATCTGCTGTAACCAACCACATGGAATCATCTATTTTCACATTCTTCACTAAAATTTTCAATTCAAATGGAATCTTTAACATAAGATTTACTTTGTACGATTAACTTCTGTAAATATTTATCTACGAAGATGGGTAGAGTTTCCATCTTACTGCCTTGACTGGCTACTATTGGCCTAAAATCAGAGCAATTTAAGTTTTTATGGATTTTATGAAGTCCAAAAAAATTTCCTAGTTTGGGGTTTTCTAATTTAAAAAACTCTACTGTTTCTTTGTCAATCATATTATCTAAAAATATTCTTCTATACAAGCATCAACAACTTCATATCCTTTTTTAACAGATGCCCATGCTGTTATTTGGCAAAACCTGTCATCATTTAGGATCAAGGTAATTTTTTTCTACATTAAATGTTGTATTAAATGCCACAATTGCATTGTCTTTATCTGCTTTCGTAATATACAGCTTAGTATCATTTTTATCTCAAACAATGCATTTTTATTCTTTGTTTAAATTATAAAATACAGGTTCTGTTTTATCATACAATAAGTTTCTCACAAGTTAGCAAAAAAGTTTCCAATTCTGGCCTAAGAATTGAATTAAACATGCTCGGTTTTCTGAATAATGATTTTTCCTGAACCTCATTATAGTTGTTACAGTCTTTAAATAAGGCTTTTAAATTTAATTTTCTAACACATTCTCTAAGTGCATTTATGGTATTAATCAAGTCAGCCCTAGCAGAAGGCGCAACAGTCAGTCCCCTGCTTAATACCATGAAAGGGTGTTTAGTAACACCACATTAGACAAATTAATAGGTTTAAACAAGTCAGTCACAGTACCTTGGTTAATGGTTCTAACTGTTGATCCACTTCTTTCCTTTGTAATTCTTTTTGCCCTGAAATCCCTCTTGCCATCTTCTTTTTTTCCAGAAGAAATTTCCTTTTGTTGATTGATTCCCACCCTTGTTGCTGTGATTTCTGGGCTGGTACTTGAGCCCATGATTTCAAACCTGTCCCTCCATCTTTATATACATCCACCTTTTGAACATTTCTTTTGTTGGACTTGGTGGTAGTATTTCTATAATATTTATTTCCCTGTCTTTCTTTTGTGAATTGTTTTCCTCTGTTTTCAGTCACATAATCCACTGACTCCACTTCATAGCTCATTCTCTTGCATTTTGGTGTGCTCATCTGCCTATCAACATCGTTGTCACTTCCTGCAGATCTGCCCATTTCATTCTCTTCATTAGTTTGAATGGCAGCAGATTCAGGACACTCATTGCTATTGTTAAAAAAAACAGTTCACCCCTTCTTTATAATCCTTTCTGTCTTTAGCAAATGTTTTCATTTTGCATTTCTATTGATTCTCTTTTTCAGCTGCAACTTTATCCAGAACCCTAGACCATTTACCTTCAAAATTGCTTGCTGAAATAGTATGTTTGAGTCTATTATAGCTCAAAATAATTTTATTCAATGTAGTCATAGTTTTTGTGTTTTCTTCCAACAATAGCCTCACATAGTGAAGCCCTGTAGTTTCATTCAGGGCTTGCCAAGCATCTAAGAGCTCTTTAGAAAAATTGTCTCCTGCAGGTGCACAGTTTACTCTTAAGTCCCTAGGTACTCTATTTGCTGATAAACAGGCTTCAAAAAATAAAGTGTCCCAATGTAGTCTCTTATATTTGAATACATTTTTTTTTAATCTGTTGAATTCATCACCTACTGACAATTCAATGGCAGCTGTGTTGTTCAGCAAATTATGTTCCAATAATAATGGATTGTCTGGTCCTTTGGGGCAATCAAACAACAAGTTGTCTATAGGTCCAGAAACAGCTGTAGTCCTATGAAATCTTTTGGAATAGCACCTAAATTCGAATGTCCAGGAGCACCCACACTGCTATTAACAGGATTCATCCTTTTAGACTGGGAAGCCACTTTTTCCACCAAACTTCTGCCATTGTCTAACAGTGAATCCTTAGGTATGTCATGTAGAGTAAATCCTGATGATACCAACAAAAAACTAGAATTTAACTCAGGTTGGGGAACCATATCTTTGTTTGTAAAAGCCATAAACTTCAATAATACCTCATGAAACTTCCAAACAAACAAATAAAATAGCCATAAAAAGGCAAAATAATAAAAAAACGAAAGGCTAAAATCACAAATTGACTTCATTACACATAAATCCAGGTGGTAAGTGCTTTCATTCCCTATATGGAATGTATTCAGACCAAGTTGTATAATGAACACACTTACTTAAATAATTAATAACAATAACACGTGACCCAAAGCACTTAATGCCTTAACTCTTTCCTTCTAAGAATAACTTTAAAGTTTTCCCTATCATTTAAATCAGAGTATACACATGCATTCAGCCTGATTTGCCAGCAATATCCTCTCCAGTCTAGTTCATCTTCTGCATCAAACCTTTGATCAAAACCATTAACTTAATCAATTATTACAAATTTGAAACATGCCTTATTTTTTCTAACAAATGTTTTTGCTTAACATATTTTGCCAAGGCATTGCTTACATCAATTTTGTTAACTGCTCTTATATGTTCATTCACTCGCATGTAGAATTCTGTAATGGTTCTTCTTATATAGAATGCTGGACATAATTCACACAGAGCCATATATGCCACATATTTGGACCTGCAATTATACAAATTATTCAAACTAATTTCAAAACTTCTTTCTGTCACTACAAAATTCTTAACTTATTTCATATATTGACATAACTTACAACTGTTACATCTTTTCATCCCCACTTCCAGCACATCAGGCATACTTGAGCATGAATTATTTTTCTTAAAAAAGACTTTTAAACTCTTTCCTCTTTTTGAGACAAAGACAGGGTGTCCCCCAATAACATTTTTTAATTTCTTGAAAATTCATTAAGAATCTCCAATTATTCTTGATTATTCCTTTGATTTTACTTTCATCTACTGAATTGTCTAAAACACATGATAGGGGAAAATCCTTTTCATGTTCTTTTCACTTGCTATTTACATTTGCTACCTTATGTTCCCTTACATTCTTTACTTCCATCCAAGAATTGTTAATAATGTCCTTGGGGTACCCTCTTTCTTGAAATTTCCTTTTACGTTCTTCACATTATTTTTTTAAAAAAATACTGCCTCATCTGTTATCCTGCTTATTCTAGTGAATTGCCCCTTCACTATTTTTTTCAGGCTAAACTTATGCATACTATTGTAGTGGAGATAGCTACTACTTTGCACTTCCTTTTTATAAATCTTAACTTTTAAAGCATTGCTAGACCTATTCACACACAGGTCCAAAAAGTTAATGTTGTCCTTCCTATAATTAAATGTCAATGAAGGTAACTTGTGGATTCATTCACATGTGTAATAAAATCTAAGAGTTCTTTTTTGGAACCCTCCCAAATAAAAAACAAATCATCAATAAAGCATCTATACATGATGATATGTTTTGAAAAAACTAATTCTAAAATAACTTCTTTTTCTCAGTTCATCAGGACTATATGTGCATAGCTGGTGGCCATAGCAGCCCCATAGCTATAGAATTTTTCTGTCTGTATATTTCATCATTATACTCAAAAAAATTATAAGATAAAATAACATCCAATATTTCTATGAACAATCTCACTTGTCTAGTGTTAAATAATCCTGAAGTACGAAGCTCCCTATTCACTATTTCCAACCCTTCTACATTTAGTATGACTGTATATAATGAAACAATATCTGCAGTAACCAACCACATGGAATCATCTATTTTCACATTCTTCACTAAAATTTTAAATTCAAAGGAATCTTTAATATAAGATTTATTTACATCTTACTGCCTTGACTGGCTACTATCCGCCTAAAATCAAGGCAATTCAAGTTTTTATGGATTTTTGGAAGTCCAGAAAACCTTCCTAGTTTGGGTTTTTCCTACTCTAAAAAACTCCACTGTTTCTTTGTCTATCAAATTATCTAAAATACATTCTTCTATACAAGCATCAACAACTTCATATGCTTTTTTAACACATGCCCATGTTGTTATTTGGTAAAATATTGGCACCATTTAGGACCAAGGTAATTTTCTTCTACATAATATGTCGTATTAAGCACCACAACTGCATTTTATATCTGCTTTCATAATATACAGCTTAGTGTCATTTCTTTCATTCAAACAATGCATTTTTTTCTTCTTTGTTTAAATTATAAAAAACAGGTTCACTTTTGTCATGCAATAATTTTCTCATGTCATTCTCACATGTTAGCAAAAAATCTTGCAATTCTGGCCTAAGAATTGGATTAAGCATGCTAGGTTTTCTGAATAATGTTTTTTCCTGAACCTTATTAGAGTTGTTACACCCCCAGATTTATGAAGCCCTTTATAGCATGCAGGATTAGTTTAAGAGCTATTTTCAGCAAGATGGCCAAAGTGTGAACCAGGAACGAGCTCCCAGGACTTGCACATGAGCTCTTAGGCTAATCCTGCATGGACCGAGCTCCTGTATGAAAATTACCCTCATTTGCAGGTGAAAACCATGCAAATGAGGGTAATATGTGATCCAGGAAGCTGGCAGCTGTCCGTGCAGGACGAGTGCAGTGTGCAGAAATGTACTCCGTTAGTAACCGAGTACATTTCTGCAATCTAGAAAACGGAGCTATGACAGCTCTAAATAAAGGCTGCATATCATTGAGGAAGCACGCCAATGTCCAAGTAGAAGGCCATTGGCATTGCAAACTGTTTAAAATAAACAACTTTTAATTTTTATTTCGCCGATCTCACCTGTTTAAGCATAGGGCAGTGACGCACAAACGGGATCGGGGGAAAATAATAAAATAAACTTAAAATAAGCATTCTAACTAAAATCAGTATTCTGCCATGCAAGTCAATGGCAGGCAGAAGACAATCTGGCCAGTGAGTAATGGTTGCTAAGGGGGAGGCTCAGTGTGGGGCATGTAACTATGCATTAGCAGGCAATCCTATGCAAATGAGGGAAAGGTTAGTGAATCCCAGATTTTCCCAGGGTGTGAGGCAAGTCCCAAGAGTGCAAGAGTATAAATAGCTGGGTGAAAGACTAGGATATAGGTGACATCATGGGGGGGGTGTCAGGCATAGTGTAAGTGGATTGGAGACCTGTGGCTTGGGATTGCTCCTAGCATAGCACAGCTAAGCTAGGGGTGTGTCGAAACCTGCCTAGCACTCTCTACAAAGTGTAAGCGGGTGTGCGTGCCATGCACTGGGTTTTACAGGAAGAAAAAGGAAGTTAAACCAGGAAAAAGCAGCTATGTGCACATGTGAGCACTCCATTTGCGCGGCGCGCACATGGGCCTAAACAGGGAGGCAATGGGAAGGGAAAGCAGCAGTAGGAAGGTAATCAAGGAGACCTAGCTTAGCTGACAAGTGAAATGTATCAGAATCAGCCAATTATACAGGCAGCAGACCAGACCAGCCCAGAACACCACTATAAACCAAGCAAACACCTACCCCCTGGTTTTTACACACTCTACACCACCGGTGTATACAAGCAGGGAAATTTTAAAAACAAACCTGCAAAATGAAAAGGGCTGCAGCAGGCAACATAGAACAACATGTGCAAGAGGCTGAGGGTGGTGAAGATTTGAATGCTGCTGTACAACCCACAGTGAGGAGACAGAGAATAGTGTACAGACTCAGAGTAACCTACTAGGGGCTACATGAGCTGGAGATAGTGGAGCGCTATAGGATTGACAAAGACCTCCTACAGCAAATCATTGAGCTGTGCAGGCGACACCTGACACACCACACTGACCGAGGGGAACCCATCTCAGTGGATATCAAGGTATGCATACGCCTAGGTATACTAACCACAGGTACCTCCCAAACCACAACTAGGGTTAACATGGGCATCTCACAGGCATCAGCATCCAGAGTTTTCCACCAGTTTCTGGATGCCATATGAGCATATGCCAGTGAGCATGTATATTTCCTCAACACACATGAGGTGTTGACCAGCAATATGTGTCTCTTCCACCAAATAGCTTACCACCCGGTGAGCAGGGTAGTGCTTACATCAACCACAGGGGCATCCCCTCCATCAACTGCCAGGTCATATGTGATGCCCAGGGCATTATACTGAATGTGTGTGCTGGCTGCCCTGGAAGCTATGACAATTCACACATATGGCAACTGATGCAGCTGTACCACAGATGTGTCGATGTGGACATCCCCTACGGTCACCTAGTGGGGGATGCTGGGTACCCGCTGGAGCCGTGGCTGATGACACCCATCAGAAATGCACACACACCTGAACCACATCATAATGATACACACGCACAGGCCAGACATATAATAGAGCATGTGTTTGGGATGCTCAGGTCATGGTTCCGGTGTCTGGACACATCCGGTGGAGCCCTGCAATTTTCACCAGCTACATGTACCCAAATAGTAATGGTATGTGCTATGCTGCACAATATGATCCTGCGGCAACAGCTGCAGCAGGAACAGCATGGGGCAGGGCCAAACAGTCCCCCACCAATGCCAAGGCCTGTACAGATACAGAGTGACTCAGAGGAGGAACAACTTGAGCCTGTCCCAGTAGGCAGAAGGGGGCATGCCCAGTATGCCCTGGCCTTGGCAAAGAGACAATGTATAGCATATGCACTGACACAGTAGGGGCCCAGGGAATGACACCTCTCTCTGACTAGCACAGACAGTAAAAGGGATGCCAAACATGACACTACCTGTGCTCAACCATGTATAGGGAGTGTACTATGTGCATCCAACATAGACAGCCCTCCAGCATCACCCTCAAGTCTGGCACATCCTCAAGGTAAGTCAATCAACCTACCAATTGCCAAATGGAGTAGAATGTGTTATTACCTGTAGCTATGGTATGGATGTGAACATGCAAGGGAATTGGGTGGCCGGATGTCAAGGCAACAGAGAGTAGACACCCATAGTGGCATCATGAGATCTGTAACACATACTGGAGTCACCATAGTAGCCAGTACTGCACAGGGAGACAAGACCCACTGCAGGAAATGGCCTGAGTGACAAGGGTGTCCATAAGAGCCACACATGCCAATCAGGAAGGATCACATACCCAACAATAGTCTGAGCCAGCAGAACAGGTGAAGGCAAACACAAACAAATGCTGTACTATGGCCTCTGAATGTGCCCTATGGTTAATCCCTCCCCCAGGCCTACACAGATAGACCACAGTAAGCCAGGCAGTCAGATGTAAGTTGTGAAGGCTAGGAAGTCAGACACTAATATGTAGGTAAACAAAGCTAGGATATGTACTACACTGGTAATCCCTAGCCAGCAGGATAGGTAAGACTACAGACTAAAATGGAGTACCTGACATACCAGTACAGTCCTAGCAAATGTGTACAAGTGGCAGGTGTGCCCCCCCATCCAACGTACACTTAGAGTAACAGTCAGGGGTGCCCCCCCACTCCTGTCTAGAACAGTAGAAACAGTCAGGTATCCCCCCCGCTATGCAGAAATGTAGCAACAGTCAATGGCAAATGACCAATGGATACCCTGCAGACACAGCATGCTATCTGTCAGTGTACAACAAAAGGACAGAACCGCAGTAAAAACAACCTGGACGTGATCCACACATGCAACACAGATGGCCATACTGGGCATGCTCACAGACACAGAGGAATGAAGGCAATATCAGTCAACAACATACTGAGAGGTCATACTGGGCATGCTCACACACTTAAACACATGAAAGCCATGTCTGCAAACACCAGTGGACCAGACATATCTGGAAGTTGCAGTTCTCAGTGCGGACACATGTCAGTATGCACCACTCCTACCTTGCACACACAGTGGATAGGAATACAGACATATATGTAAGGGCAACACACTATAATAAGCCACAGGTACATGGGCATAGATGTGTGGAAGAGGGTGACCGTGACAAGGAGCCATGTGGGCCTGTCCCAACTGGCACACAGCCAAAGGGCTCCCAACACATGAGGTGCAGATGTAACCCACTGTGGATACTAGCCACCAGTACCTGTCAGCATGACAGACTATGTGGTGTATGTGCCAGTTGTGCAACAAGACTGTACAAGGAAGCAGCCATCTAGTAACTGTTTACATGCACCTGTGACATATGACCCCACATCTGCCCACATGTGGCATGTCAACCCCTACATGAATGGGGTATGGCCCATGCACACACTGCCCTCCCCATAGCAGTAGTATGACAAGCCTGCTGATGTCATCCAATGTGAATTACACCTTTGGGAGAGCTATAACTCAGTAATATGCATGGCGGGTCCCATAACTGCATACTGCTGTAGTGACAGAGTAGTTAGGCAGTAGTACTAACCCCAGACCTGTCAATTGTGTGAGTGTGTGTTTGTGTGCATGCCTGTCTGTCTCTGACTGTGTAAAGTGATGTAAAGTGAAATGCTTGTTAGGCTACTCACACTCCGTACAATACATATATTCAACTTTGGCAAGGCTGCTGATGTCACTCACCTAGAAGTACACCTCTGGGAAGGTGATAGCCCAGTAATCACCATAGCGTGTCCTATAACTGCATACTGCTGTAGTGTGATAAACTAGTTAGGTAGGTGTTCGAACCCAAGCTCTGGCAACTTTATGTGTTTGTGTGTCTGACTGGGTAGAGTGCAATGCTTTTTAGGCTGCACACACTCCATACAATACAAATACTCTATTTTGGCAAGGCTGCTGATGTGACTCACTTAGAAGTACACCGCTGGGAAAGTGATAGCCTAGTAATCGCCGTAGCATGTTTTGTAACTGTGTACTGCTGTAGTGTGATAAACTAGTAAGGTAGGTCTTTGAACCCCAGCCCTGGCAACTCTGTGTATGTTTGTGTGTGAATCTGTGTGTGTGTATCTGACTGGGTAGAGAGAAATGCTTTTTAGGCTACTCACACTCCATACACAATAAATACCTACTTTTTGGCAAGAATTGATGTCACTTACCTAGAAGAGAGTACATGATAGCCCAGTGTAACGCCGCAGCACGCGCCGCAGCATGTACTGTATGGTGTGTACTGCTTGTTTGTGTTAGGTTAAAAACCCAACCCCCACCAACAAACCCCAGGCTGTGTGTGTGTGTGTGTGTGTGTGTGTGTGTGTGTGTGTGTGTGTGTGTGTGTGTGTGTGTGTGTGTGTGTGTGTGTGTGTCTATGTGTGTGTCTGAGTGGATAGAGAGCAAGGCTTTTTAGGCTACTCACACTCCATACAATACAAATACTCAACTTTGGCAAGGCTGCTGATGTCACTCACCTAGAAGTACACCTATGGGAAAGTGATAGCCCAGTAATCGCCATAGCATGTTCTGTAACTGCGTACAGCTGTAGTGTGATTTAGAATGGTGGTAGTGTTCCATCTTCATCCATGCTAGTTCCGGATGTTTTGTTTGTGTCTCAGTATCTGTGTATGGAGCAATGCATTATAGGCTACTCACCCACAGCACATTACAAATGCCCTACTTTGGCAGTCCTGCTGATATTATTAATTGTGAAATACACCTTTGGGGAAGATGTACTTCAGTAATATCCATGGTGTATAATATAACGGCGTTGTGCTGTAGTGTAGTAAACTAGTTAGGCAGGGGTTCTACTCCCAGACATGACAGGTGTGTGTGTGTGTGTGTATGTGTGTGTGTGTGTGTGTGTGTGTGTGTGTGTGTGTGTGTGTGTGTGTGTGTGTGTGTGTGTTTGTAACTCGTATCCTGTGTAGAGGTGGTTGTGAGACTGTGACACTTGTGGGCAATGTGGAAGGGTTTTTCTAATTTCATTTATGGTGGACCTACTATATATCACAATGCCAGCCATACAGGGATAACAGATGTAAATAACTGAGAGGCAGGGGTGCAAAGCCATATCCATACATGTGACATCAAGGCCTGCAAATCACAATTAGCAACCCCACTCTGCCTTCACATGTGACTCACAATGGACACACCATGCCTGACAACATGGCCTGTATGGACAGATGACACTGACATCAGGAAATGCTGTTAGCATGCTATCAATGTAGGTGCAGGGTAAATCTGCTGAACAGTATCACTCCCAGCCACACGTGGGCAAGACTGGCGCATCTGATGATAAGCTGTGTTCACAGCATGGGCCAGACACCCCAGGTACAGTTCCACATGTCACTGTACATGCATGTGGGAGGTGTGCACATCCTAGACACCATCCAAGTCATGGACTATGGAACACATACATGGCAAGTGATGCACAGCATTGGCCACACACAATAGTCACCCAGGTGACTGGATGACAGATACAATACCCACCTGTGTGGGCAAATGCAGAAGCCACAGGCCTGTGCCAGAATGCAGACCATTGTCATGTGGCCTGATACCAAGGTATACCCATCGCCTACCCTTATATAGCATCCTGGCACTGTTGGCCACCACACACCTGTGCAGACATGCATCCATGCATGTCCGAACTGGCACCCTGTGTGTTTGTGTGTGTGTCGTATGGTGCGTATGTCCACAGCCACATGCACTACTCCCTCCAGGGCACAGTGAAGCATGCCACCTTATGTCTGACACCCCCTCATACTCACTGCCCATACGACCTCTGTATCACCCGTGTGGTGCATGTGTTCATAGGTTCATAGGTTCATAGGTTTATACTAGGCTATCTGCCCTAAGGCATTTATAAGCCTAGCCCAAAGTTTTGTGGCTTATGCCACCCCTTATATGAAAAAATACTGTGCCCATTAGTTTGTTGTGCCACTGTCCAGCAGTGACACAGAGATGATTCCTGGGGTAAACCTACGATCTCCCATCCACAGGTCAAGATTTCTCTTGAACAGAGCCAGTGAGGTGCTCTGCCTCACATGGACTGGGATTTTATTCCACAGCATAGGAAGTCTCTGAGTGATAAATCTATCCCTCCAGCACATCCTATTTATATCCGTGCTAAGGTTTAAGTCACTTGCTCTAGTGGTTTTGGTGGATTTGGATTTTTGGAGGTGGAGCATGTCCATTAATTCCGGGTTGGACATGGCCTTGTATGTCAGGCACATGTCACCTCTGAGCAGACGGTATGCGACTGAATAGAGCTGGAGTTTCTTCAATCTGGCAGCATATGACAGATTTTGGAGTCCCTTTATCCTTTTGGTGAGGAACTTTTGGGGTCTCTCCAATTGCTGCAGATGTCGGGTGAGATACATCCCGAATGGGGCATTGTACTCGATCATTGGTCTGATAAGTGAAGAGTACAGGGAACAATGACCTCACTAGATCTGGATGTGAATCCCTTCATGATCAGGTGGGCAATGTAGAAGGTCTTTCTAACCACTTTAGCAATGTGAGTGTCAAAAGAAAGGCCACTGTCAACCTGGGTCCCCAGGTCCCTGATAACCTCTTCTGTGCTTAGTGGATTGCCACCTATATGGTAGCTTGGGGTTACCTTGTTTTCCCGAAGGGTATGACTATACATTTTTGGCGTTTAACTTCAGGCCATGGCTCTGGCACCAGCTATCTGTTTCCGTGAGTCCCTTCTGAAGGATATCTGTGTCCGATGCACTTTCCACTATGGCGCCCAGTTTGCAGTCGCCTGCAAACTTTGTCAGCCAAAGTCCTCCCATGTTGGCCTGTACTCTGAGAAGTAGATGCCGAACAATAGGGGCCAAGGACCTAGCCCTGTGGGACACCACTTGTGACTGGCTTGGAGTCTGACATAGCGCCAGCAACTCTAACCCTGTAGGTTCTGTCCTTAAGCCAGTTTGCAACCCATCTTCTGACATATGGGTTTACATTTAAGCTGGTAAGTTTTTCTACAATACCCGAGTGGGGTATTGTGTTGAAAGCCTTGCAAGCTCAAGATAGGCTGTATGGACTGCCTTTCCTCATCAATGGCCTTGGTGACTGTTTTGAAGAAGTCGACCAAGTTCAAAAGGCATGATCTGCCCTTGACAAAGCCAAACTGGGTCGGGTCCAATGTCTGCAAGTCCCCTATATCTTTGTTTATGAGCTCCATTATGATCCTCTCCATAGCTTTGCAGACTAGACTTGTTAAGCTTATGGGGCGGTAATTACCAGGGTCCATAGAGGCACCGCCTTTGTGGAGTGGGACCACAGTTGCCTACGCCACTCCTTGGGCACTTATCCTGTGGTAAGGCTGAGATTAAACAGCTGCCTTATGTGCGGGTTTAATTCCTCATTTAGCTCATGTAGCACACAGCCAGGGACACCATCTGATCCCATTGATGCTGTGTTTTTAGCTTTAGAGAGAGCAGCTTTCACCTGCGCATTTGAGATGTCTGGGAGGCTACACTCTGCTGGGATAGTTATCTCTCCTTTAGTGGGGGAGAGGGTGGTGAAGTTTGCACTGAACCTGTCTGCCAATATGTTGGCAATGTCTGTGGGTTCAGTGATTTTTGTATCATTTTGGACTAATTCTGAGCATATCTGGGTGTTTCCACCCAGGTTCCTAACATAGCTGAAAAAGGCCTTATGATTGTCCTTTGAATCCATGGCAATTTTTCTCTCAAAATTGGCCTTAGTTGATTTTATGAGTGCTCGTATTTTTTTACTAATAATGATCGGGGTGACTTCCCTTTTATGGATTTTGTTCTATCATGTAATAGCTTTCTCCTCTTATTGTAAAGTTTGTTAATGGCTGGGGTCCACCAGACTGGACGTTTGCCCTTTGTGGAAAGAGTCTTGGTTTTATTTGGGATTGCCTGATCCATGCAGTCCTGGAGGTGTTTATAGAAGGCATTTGTAAGGGCTTCCGCAGCTTGGGTTGTGGTTTCCACTGGCTCAGGGGCCTTGAAGGATACACCAGTCTTGAGTAGTGTGAAGTTTGCTTTAGAGAAGTTCTTCACTGTGGTCTTTTTTGTTTGGGGTGGGGGCGGGATGTGTATTTCCAGTGAGATTAGTTTATGATCAGATCTCACCAATGAGGGATATACTTTCAGTGTGGAGCATTTTGTCCCCATGTTTGTGATAATGAGATCTAGTATATTTTCTCCTCTCCTGGGAACAGTGACTAGCTGTTCCATGGCATTTGAATTTATGAACTCCAGGAACCGTTGGGCTAGAAAGTTAGGGCTTGAGTAATGTTCCCAGTCTATATTCGGGTAGTTGAAGTCACCCAATATGATGGTGTTTGGAGATACATTTATACCCTCCAGTGTCTTCAGGAAGGCTGTGTGGGGTTCCTGAGTTTGAGAGGGTGGCCTGTAGCATGCTACAATTTGTAGAGCAGTTTTGCCTATGGTTAGTTGCACCTGGATGGTTTCCGCTTGTGCATTGCCACCAACCTGGAGGTGTGGGTATCCTTTATGAATATGGATACACCCCTTTTGTGGTGTGGTCTGGTTTTGGGGCCAGAACACATGATATGAGGTAAAACCTAATACTGCCGGGTGCTCTCAGGAGCCTTGAACCAGGTTTCAGTTACAGCACAGACATCGATGTTCTCCATACTGAGAAGGGCCTCGAGTGTGCATTTTGAGATTTAGACTTCTGGCATTGAGCAGCATTACTCTCAGTTTCTTCCCATTTTTGTTTTCTAGGGTGGTAGGTTTATAATTTGAGCCGTGCCTAAAAAAGGGACTATGGGGTGGCAAGAGCCTTAGCCAATATCCGGAATCCCAAGGGTGACAGGTGCAAGCCGTCCCTTGCAAAGCAGCATGGCTTGTCAAGCATGTCATCCCAGGCAGACAGACACTGGATCCCCTTTGAATGACACCAGACATTAAGTCAATTGTTAAAGCTGATCATCTTGTCTCTACATTGTGGCATCATTCTTGGTGAAGGAAGGATACTGCTCAGGGTCAGGGTCATAACTGCCTGGGCTACATAATCAGAGAGCTCCTCTATGTCTCTTTTCATGTAGTCCAGGGAGGTGCGTCTCAGGTCGTTCACACCAGCATGGACAATGACTGTGTCATATTTGTACTTGCCGTGGAGTGACCCGAGTGCTTGTGTTATGTGACGGATTCTAGCGCTTGAAAGGCAGCTTACTGTGACACTCTCCTTGTTCAGCCTGGTGAGTGGGACGTCAGTGTGTCTGACTATGGAGTCACCTATGACAAGTATGTTTGGTTCCCTGCACATTGATGTGTTGTGGCAATCCCAGTAGTGATGAGTTGTGCTCCTGGCCCTGCCAAGTGTGTTAATGTGTGTGCATCCCTGTGTGAGTGTGCCTGTGCTGACGCTGACACCTGTTCATGCAGAAAGGCACGTGTACATCACCTACTATATGTCTACCATATCCCTGTTGCAGATGTCACTCACCATCACATATATGTTCTGAGTGCTCTCCACCAGATAACCCATGTGGCACATCCAATAACAGCATCGAACTGTGATAGGATTACATAGCTGTCGGGTGTTTGATACCCTGTGCTGGTAGGTGTGTGACACAAACATGCATCAGTTTTACCCTACCAACCTTCCCTGACATCTATTCGCCTCTGTCTGCCTCCCCCACTCCCTCTCTGGTGGTTGTGGAAGCCCACACCTGCATTGCTTAGGCAGCAGCATGTGTATTCAAAGTGATTCTCATGATCAGCTGATGGCCTCTGTACGAATTGCAGCCCTTCCCCAGCCGATTGCATGTGGAACAGGTGTGGTAACATTCCCATAGCCAATTGCATGGAAATGCACTCCAATACCTGGGAACATCCTGGTGGTGTTGGCCCTTGTCTGTCACAGTGAGCAGGAGCTAGAACTGTCATTTGGCAAACAGCATTTCAAACGGGTTGGGGATTTACCTCTAACAACATACACTGTGGAAAGAGGGCAACAAACAGGAGGGGGATTTGCCTGACCTGACTACAGACTGTAGGTGCTGCTATACTGCATATGGAGTAATGTTGGATTAACAGTGTTTGTCTGGATATGCCTGTCGTACATGTCACAATACCTGCCATGTCAGTTCCATGTATATCAGGAATCCCCATCTGCAGGGTCATCTGCAGCCTGGGCAGTGTTGTGCCTTTGGTTTCATGTGTTAGCCATGATGCATCTATCTATGGAATGCAGAAGGTAGTGTGAGGATTGCAGTCTGTTGATGGTGATGGCCATGACAGTTACTGACTACATATCCCTCATTGGACATATGTTGTAACAAACCCTGTTACAATGGTAGATTAATGAGCGTATCACAGCAACATGTCTATACTGGCCCTGTATATGTGCTGTCAGCCACACCTCTGTCAACCTTTGTGCATATGTCGTGCATGAAGTGGCGCATATGTGCTGTACACCATAAATAGTGTCATCATATCTGATAACACACCAGTGATATATCAGAGTGCTACACATGTCATGTAGAGTAGGGGTTACACTTAATGGCATACCCTGGAAATTCTGTGGATATTTGTACAGTACTGAGATTTCTGCAGTGATGGTGAATGTTGGCAGTGTGTGTATTGTTAATATGTACTATGGCCTGTGTACAGACTGTGGTAGATGTAATTGTTTTAGCTCACCTTCTATCCAAAGCTACATGCTGCCTCACTGTATGGTACCATTTTACCTTACATGTGTGTAGGGCCATACACACACATGTCCCATACCACAGGCAGCCATCAGACCAGACTGTGTAGCAGCTCATTATATGTAGAGTCATTCTGTGAGTGGCACATATTAGGATGGTGTAGGACAGATAGTCCATATACTGTACTATTATGCTAGCATACCATATGTGGCTGTGGCTGTGTTCACATTGGTTGTGGTTATGCACTGTCACACAGGTTTATCCTACCCTGTGCTGTGGCATGGCTGTCGAGCCTGCTATATATGCAGGTACTGTACCATGATAACCTTAGGATGTCTGTCAATAGCAAATGGCACACATGTTATGAGCAGATGTCACCTTCCACACACACTGTGTCTGTGGCAACAATCCCAATACAGTAGCAAATGTCTATTAATATACCAGCTATACATACCAGACATCCCCTTGTACTACTACATTGGGACTATAGATGCTTGGGTACGGCTACACTCCATGTCAAGGACATATGGTGGGACGATATGGACATGTACTTATCTAGACAGCCATATATATATATATATATATATATATATATATATATATATATATATATATATATATATATATATATATATATATATATATATATATATATCTGAGTTCACATGTGTAGTACTTCCAATTAACACTGTCATGGCAACCACCCACTTTAAATCCCTGCATCATGTGGCTGTATTCACTGTACATTCCCTGTGTGGTGGACATCCTTCCTGTGTGTGTGGCATCAATGTTACAGACAGCAGGTAGCAATACCTCTTACAGGAAAACCTGCACACTCAGGGCAGCCACATATATATAGGAGGATCAGGACATACAGACAGGCTGTGAGTAGAGTGGTGTAATGCTTTGCATAGAACTGGTATTACAGGGTGTGTGTACATACTAGTTTACCTTGGACTGCAGTCTGTCTGCATAGCTCACTACTGTGGGCCTATCCTCTAGCTGGACAAAGGTGTGCCTCTCATGTGTTGTCTGTCCACCACACAGGTCCTGTGTTGGGTAATACACTGGTGATGTGTGTGTTACGTGCTAGCAGTACATGGCTATATCTGTCTGTGTCCCTGATGTCTTATTCCTGCATAAGGGTATGTTGCAACACATCCTGTAACGCCAGCATATTCCAGGGTGCGTAACTGCAATATTGCGAGTATGGCCCTGTGTTCCTGCCTTTGTCCTCTACATATATGGCAGCCTTTGTTCTGTTGTGATACGATTAGGGGTTGTTAGGTAATGGCCTATCATTAACTACTGCTAGCATTCCTACTATCATCCCAGTCATAGAGTGGACACCCACAACATTTGTTGGTCAGGGAACATACATGTGTCCGATACATTGACATTACCACAAGTAATGAATGTCCCCCTGGAGCTTGAATACAGGGTGTAATTGGAGACCGCTGAACTACATATGATATTGTTAACTGTTACATATCGTGCAGGAAAATCCTTTGTCTACTGTTGTATGAATTGAAGGGCTAAGCCTGGACACCATAGTATGTTATTTATCCGCACAGTCGGCAACTACTGTTTTGTGTGGGCCTTGCATCCATCACTGGTTATATACATCGACATCCATGTGCTGTCAGTAAGGGCATACATTATTGTATGGTACACAAATAAAGGTTGTCTGTGTATACATACCTGTGTCATGTCATGCCCTTTGAATTGTGAGTGGGTATATATGCAATGTAAGTATCCCCTTTGTGGGGCTAGGTTGCCACACCACACATGTCACAGGTACCAGTTACAGAGCTTGTGGCTGGGGATATACGTTGCACCCAGTACATCCACACTACTTCTACATATGCATGGCTACTAATACCCTTTGTCTGTGTATATGTGTATCTACTCATATATCCCATACATCTTATCTATCATATATATATATATATATATATATACATATATATATATATATATATATACATATACCTGCACATGATTGTCAATGTATGGATATGTGTGCCGTTGTAATGTGTAGCCCTTCAACATAGTACATTCCCTGCAGTACAATGGTGTATCTGCATGATATGTTACAGATATTGGCCTGACATGTACAGGTGACAGGGATTACTGTTGGAGCAATGTAGCTGTGTTGGGGTGGGTCCTGCTGTCAAGTACTGCATGTTTTGGATATTTGATTGCTCAGCATATCCGTTAGGGCTGGGCGTGTTACATAGCAGTAATTACCAGGTGTCCCCACCCCCATGAACTCTGCTCTTGGTCTGTTATGTAGTACAGAGTGGGCCAGGAGTTGGTTCCCATGTGGAAATTATATAAACATTTCTATCTGTATACACACACACACACACACACACACATACACACACACACACACACACACACACACACACACACACACACACATACACACACACACACACACACACACACATATATATATATATATATATATATATATATATATATATATATATATATATATATATATATATCCAATGAAAAGTGCGCGGTACTTGAAAAGGTGCTCGGAATCCAATGTACATCCAATACACATGCCAAAACCATCCAGCACTCAAAACAAAAATTAAACAGCCATGGTGGAAAGAAGTTTATTCGGCTCGCCTGCCCAACACAAACACAGACCAGTATCCAGTTTCGCTCAAGGCGTCATCAGTGTGTTACATCATCGGGCGAAGCCCAGATTTAAATATTAAGTGCAGACATTCTGGTTATAGAATTTAAAGAGGTACACACATTTGCAGTAAATCCCTACCCATTGATACCAAAATACAAAAAAATAATAATGCATTGTGTTCACTAACATTAATGAACATTCATATTATTAAGAACTTGTAATGTCACCACTACAAACATATGTTTTGATACCACAACCCAAACACCAATAGTGATAATTAAATAAATACCACCCCCAACAAAACGACTAAACTAATACCTTATAAGGCTGAAACAATAACTATTATTGTATTGTTGTACCAAATCCATTGTTATTACCCATCTGAATTATGTACACATTTATATAACCAACCAAATTATGCTGTCAGCATATTTGGTATAGGTTTCACCATTATAATGTTTCATGGATATCAGTTGGATATAGCAAATATATCACAATGTTGTGGTACTCCGTATATACACTTATAATACCAAAGGTGACTATATTATCTACTTATTTTACCAATGGTCATTCAGCAGTTCATGGGTGGTTTATATGGCAGTTTGCCAGTGCGGGGCTTTTTATGCGGGACAGACTTCCTGTGTGTTTAAGCAGAGAATTGCCCTTCATATAAGTGATATAAAGTGTCAGAGATCATGCAGTGCTCTATATAAACATAAAATGATTCATACTACAGTGCATTTTGTTTTCATAGGTTTGGACATGGTATTAACGCATGAAACAAATGAAACAATTAAACATTGTATACTCACTCAGAAAGAACGTAGGTGGATAGTGAATTTGGGGGCATTATTTAAACCTGGTCTGAATGACCATTGGTAAAATAAGTAGATAATATAGTCACCTTTGGTATTATAGGTGTATATACAAAATTCCACAACATTGTGATATATTTGCTATATCCAACTGATATCCATGAAACATTATAATGATGAAACCTATACCAAACATGCTGACAGCATAATTTGGTTGGTTATATAAATGTGTACATAATTCAGATGGGTAATAACAATGGATTTGGTACAACAGCACAATAATAGTTATTGTTTCAGCCTTATAAGGTATTAGTTTAGTTGTTTTGTTGGGGGTGGTATTTATTTAATTATCACTACTCGTATTTGGGTTGTGGTATCAAAACATATGTTTGTATTGGTGACATTACAAGTTCCTAATAATGTGAATGTTCATTAATGTTAGTGAACACAACGCATTATTATTTTTTTGTATTTTGGTATCAATGGGTAAGGATTTACTGCAAATGTGTGTACCTCTTTAAATTCTGTAACCAGAATGTCTGCACTTAATATTTAAATCTGGGCCTCGCCCGATGATGTAACACACTGATGACGCCTTGAGCGAAACCGGATAACGGTCTGTGTTTGTGTTGGGCAGGCGAGCCGAATAAACTTATTTCCACCATGGCTGTTTAATTTTTATTTTGAGTGCTGGATGGTTTTGGCATGTGTATTGGGTATATATATATATATATATATATATATATATATATATATATATATATATATATATATATATATATATATATATATACATACACTGAACACATTAATCTATCTATGTATGATTGCTGTTATATGGTTACTTGTGAGTTTTATATATATTTATATATATATATATATATATATATATATATATATATATATATATATATATATATATATATATTTATATATATATATATATACCTACAGCTGTCCATCTCTCTACATTTACAGATGCATAGCTGTCCATATGTCCATGCATGTGCATGCTCAGCCTATATGTGTGGCCTGTACCTCATTCTCTTGGCAATTGACATGGATGACCTTAGGACTGAGGTCAGTCATTCGTGCTGACATGTACATGTTTCAGATATATCATCTTCATCAATATATGTGTTCTACTACATATAACTGTGTAACTTGAAATGTTTTAAGTGTATTAGAGCAAGATATGACAGATATCCCTATATGTACCCACATTATGACACACTATGTCCGGGATTCATGCATTAAGAGGTTGTATGGTGTGTTATTACTACATTTCCTGTGTTGTTGACTGATTGTGCTAGAGGCTATGTATGTAAAATGAGAGGTTATGTACATCTGTCATGGTTTAATGGTAAATCACATAGTGTATGATGTGCAGCGTCCCAGGTGTGGGCCTTTCAGAGGCTGTATATTTTGTTTTAGGGCAGAACACTGGCTGTCGGATACAGAGTGAGTTAGGCACATTTGAGCGGTTGTATGTGGCTGTGCATGGGTTTGCGCAGAGCTAAGCAATGATAACCTCGGGTTGAATTTCCTTACACTCATCTAGCATCTACTGAGCTCAATCTATATAGGCAATGCTCACCCCCACGCAAATACATGTACACACACTTACAACTGCTTATCCATGCATACTCCTGCTGTTATGTGCTTACACATGCTTACTAGTGCCTTAGTCATTATGACACTTCACATGTGCATTTAAAGCAGTACTCCTGTGCAAATATACATGTTACTTAGTAGGTTATACAGCACAACGATGTTAACATACAGATATCACATGAAAATAGGATGTGCTGCAGTGGGACTTGACCTGGGAATGTGTGCACATTAGGCGGATGCTCTGGCCAATACACTATTGCTGTTTTGCTTCATTTGCATATGTCTACCATAATGACATACCCATGTTCCCTTCCCTCAGCCCTTGAACTCCACGTACACAGCAACCATCCATTCCCCAGTTGCTAGCCCTGCTATGCCACATCTCCATACATTTCCCTTTCTGCACATCTTGGTACATCTCCAGTATACTGTCCCCACCCAAGCATCTGCAGGCTCTTCATCCGTTTAGTCCACATACATACCAGCCATCCCTTGATCCTCCTCTTATACTGGTGGTGACATCGATGTGACCCACTACTGTTGGTTTATCCTGCTAGGGATGGACCTGTTGTTGTGTCAAGAGTAGACCTAGATGGTCTACAGTGTTTCTCCCACTGGTAGCATCCTGCCAGGGTATTGTGTAGCAATGGGTTGCTCACACACCTGGCCAGCCTCATCCCCTGGTTCCATGGAACCAACACCCCAGGTGTGACATACTGTGCATGAGGCATGCTCACACGCCCCCAAGGTGTGCACTTTATATCATTATTCCCTTCGGTATTATGCAGAACTACTGTTCTCACAGTATGATTGGACAGGCACTGTTCTGTGCTGCACATAGACTGCTCATAATACTGTGGTTGAGCAATGGACACGTGTTCTGGTATTAATCTACACACTTATATACATTTGCTATACTGTTGAATGCCTGTGCTGGATGATATGTTTGTGATCACAGCAGCTGAATGTGTATCCACCATGGCTTAGTGGAACTCACGTTGACTATAGTGTGCAGGGTTGGGGGTTTGCAACCTGGCAGTGCAGATTATTTTGTTAATGGCCACAACAACAGCTGTTGGCTACAGAGTGACTAAGGCACTGTAGAACATTTGTAGGTGGGTATGCGCTGGTTTGCGCGAAGCACAGCATTGCTGACCTCTGGTTGCAGTGTCTTGCACTGAGTTAGCCTCTACATTGCTTCACCAGTGTGGTACTCGCATACCGGTGGCCAAACTGGCTTACACCCGCTTGCTCTCGCATACACACACACGCAATCTTGTGCATTTTGTTCACATCTGTCAACAGGGACAATCGGACTGTATGCTTGTCCATTGTCAGTGGTGGCCCAAGGTGTAGAGCACCACATTGACCCCAGCTACTTATTCCAATTAATACTGGGGTATAACATCCTCAGAAATGACCGTAAAATAAAAAAGGTGGGGGTTCAGCCATTCTCTATAAATCTAATCTCCAAATTTCCCCCCATTAATGTGCTTCCATCATTAGACTCTAAATCTGAAACCCTATCTATCAAACTCCAAATCAATAACTCCAAATCTATCTATATAATCTGCATGTATCTACCTCCAGGTAATAACACATATTCTCTAGAGAACCTGCTGAGTCACCTCTCTACCCAACTACCCCAGGAGACCATTGTACTTGGTGACGTTAACATAGACTGGTCCACTTGCAGTTCTCTAAACCCTACCAACCACATAAACCTCTTCGGATTCTCACAATTAATAACAACTCCTACAAGAATCCATAAACCTAGTAACAAGAAAAGTACTCTGGACTGGATTCTTATTAATAGCCACCCTGAATCTTATACTCCAGGAACCCTTCCAGATGATATCAGTGACCACGTAATTACCTACATTATTAGACAAAAAGTCCATATTGCAACTACTCATAATCTCAAAAACTCCCGCTTAAAAAATTCTTTAATCCAGACAGCTTCTTAACCGAATTGCAAGCATGTGACTGGTCACCACTAACCTATCTAGAACTAGACAAAGCTGTCACCTATTTTAATGCAAACTTTCTTCAAATCCTAGACTCCCATGCACCTTATCGCTCCACTAGAATAAAAACCAAATCTGCCCCTTGGCTCACAAAACAAACTAGGAAAAAGATACTCCTCAGAAATAACCTTTCATGTACTAAATTAGCTTAACTATATATGTTACTACCTGTTGTACTTTTTTGAATTTTTTTAATTTTTTTGTATTAAGTAAAAAAATGTTGTTCTATACTCGACTTTTCTTTTTTTCTCGGGCCTGAAATGGATATGGATATGTATCCAGCTGGATTAGCCCGGTCAACAAATGTAAAATAAAATAAATAAAATAAATAAATCTGGGCCAAATGGAGATCTACCAAATGTACAACAACCCACCTCCAATTTAAACAACTAAGAAATACCACCCAAAAGGATATTCTTAGAGGCAAAAAAGATTTCTTCCTACACCTTCAACAAACCAATCAACAAACTCCACAAAAATTCTGGTCTGGGATAAACAAACTTCTTCAGCCAGGTCACACTACTACTCCTGACCCAACCGGTTTCAACAATAGCAACTCCAACCTAATCCCCGATGCCTTTAATAACTATTTCACAGATGCCATTCAAACACTAGCCTATTCTTTATCACCCCCCCTCTGCTACCCAACCAAATAACTGCAATACTTCTCTACCCACCTTTCAAATACTACCTGTATCTACTTCTCTCATCTGTAAGCTTCTTCATAAATTGAAACCTTGCACCCCTTCTGCTGACCATCTCCCATCTGAATACCTACAAATTGCTGCAAAAGCCATAGACTATCCCATCTCTATCCTTATTAACAGAACTATCTCTGAGGGCAAAATCCCTGCTTTATGGAAAATATCCCATATCATCCCTCTACATAAAGGAGGACCATGTACTGAGCTCTCTAACTTTTGCCCTATTGCTCTACTCTCCCCATTAGCTAAGATAATGGAAAAATGTATTCACAAACAACTGCTTAACCACTTACTACAAAATAACCTACTGGCAAACTGCCAACATGGCTTCAGGCCATTCCATAGCACATCTACTGCCCTTTTATCCTTTATCGACTCTATATATAAAAATCGTAACAATAACTCTTTTTCCTCTGCTCTATTCATTGACCTGTCAAAAGCCTTTGATGTGGTTAACCATAACCTACTATTAAACAAACTAAAGGCTCACTCTCTTGATCCTCAAGCCATACAGTGGTTTAGGTCTTATCTGGAAAATAGACAGCAAGCAGTACTTTGGCATAACAATCTGTCTTCACTACTTCCAGTAAATATTGGTGTACCCCAGGGCTCTATCCTAGGTCCCCTACTCTTCTCCTTATTTATTAATAACTTACACATGAACTTACCTCAAGCCACCTGCATTCAATATGCTGATGACTCCACTTTAATCTGCACAGCCAAGAATATATCCTCTCCCCACTCCCTCACCCAAACTGTTTTTCAGAATGTTGAAAACTGGTTTATGCAACACTGCCTCCTCCTTAATCCCAAAAAAACAAAACTACTGCTTTTTACTCCTACTCATAAATCATCCATTCCTTTCTTCTCTTTAACCTCTAACAATGGTACCAACATCAACCCAGAGACTACAACCTGCCTACTAGGTGTAACTATTGATAATCATCTCAACTACGATGAACACATAAACTCCACTATAAAGTCTGTTAACAGAAAACTTGGCACCTTCTATAGAATAAAACCCTTCCTTACCCCTTCTGCAAGGAAAGCAATTGCCCAGACCCACCTCATTTCCACCCTCTTCTATGCCTCTGTTATATATACCAACCTATCCAAAAACAACCTCTCTAAACTCTCCACCTGTTATAATAGTATAGCTAGATTCATCACATGTTCCCCCTTTAAAACTCACCACTGCCTTAACCTCAAACAACTTGGATGGCTAGAACTGAAAAACCAGATACTCTTTCAACAATTACTTATTACGCACAAAACCCTGTACCACCCTAACAACACCCCTATCCTCACTAATCTAATTACACCATACACTAATCTAGCTACACTACGCTCTGCTAACAAGCTTCTAGTTTCCTCAAATAAAGCCAACAACAAAGCCAGGGATTCACTTTTCTCAAACACTGCAGGAAAATTCTGGAATCAGCTTCCTGCTGAATTATCTACCCTTGCTTCTACTTCTCTTTTTTAAAAAATGTCTTAAAGAACATCTGAAAGCTCATTGGCTTTGTCCATGTACTAACCCAGACTGACATCTTTTTCCCCTTCTATTCTTAACCCTATCCTTTCTCCTTTAACCTTTACTTCCAAATCGAATTACTACTCTTCCTCTTGAATAAGACAATGACATATATATTATTTCCCATAACTAAGACTTGCTCATACCTTCTAGTGTGATTTGTAGAATTGTTTTAGTTTACTTTTTTATAGAATTGTTTAGTTAATTTCTACTAATACTGTTTAGTATACAAATGTATTATTATAACTGCTCACTAGACCATTGCTACCTCTGTATTTATTCTTAATGGTTCTATGTATTGTTAACTTTCTCAATATTCATGTTTGGAGCTTTTCTCCCCAGGCCTCTACTGAAAATGGACATATATCCAGCTAGACTAGCCCCGGTCAACAAATGTAAAATAATAAATAAATAAATAAGTGTTCACATTCATAGAGGGTGACAGACATAACATAGCTACGTCCCCCATTCATCATGCTTAGTTTACATTAAAATGTCAGTATTATCCATGCTTAGGTCAGGTTTACATGTCAGGTATGACTGTTGACAAAAGTCAGTTTAAGGTGAGGATGGATTTCTGTTTCACAGGTCTGAATAGGTTACATGCAGGTATTTGGGCTAGGTTTAGTTATTCTATACCTGTGTGGTACAGTAGAGGGGAATAGCTAATGAGTAGGTAGGTAGGTAGTGGGGGTGACATTGTATCTATATAGTAGCCTGTAGGTATAATTGGATGGGGAGCAATAGGGTAGGTTTGTCATATGTTGGGATTTGTATGTGAGGCAGGACAAGAGGTGTCAGTATCACTAGTTGATGTAGTGGTATAGAGTGTGAGGTAGAGGGGAGGGTTTCACAAGGTGGTGAGCCTGTGCTGCTCCAGGTGTGCTTCTTGTGGTGTTCCTTCATGTGTTAGTTACATGTGACCTGTGGGACAGCTGTGATACTACATGTGGGTTGGGGTTCCAGATACTGGCAATATAGGGGGGAATAGGGTGTCACCTATGTGTAACCGTAGACATTAATAGAAATGGAACAGGGGCTGATAGGTACATGGTGTGCATGGGGCACAAAGGGGGGTGTTAGTAGGGGAATTATCCAGGGATGTGCAGGATGGCTGCAGGGAAGGTCCACAGCTGGCCATGTTGTCTATGACAACAGCTGTGCATAGGCACTGCATTTGGTGTTTGCATCAGACACTGAAACCCCTGGGTGAGGTTGTTATATATGTGTCTTGTATCCTTGATTCATGCGTACGTAAGCTGTCTGCGGTCCTGGGAATTTCAACACTTTATTGCAATAATACCTCACATCTGGCCTTACTGCAGTACTCCAGTTCACATATTTATGTTATGTAGCAGGTTATACCACTTCACACTGTACATAGATTCAGTTCACATGTTTGGTTTGATTTCCTGTGGTGAGAATTAGTTTGCTGATACCTCATGCATATCTATTGCTATGATGGCTTAGTGGTTAACTACTATGACTATAGTGTACAGGGTCTTGAGTTTGAGCCTTGTAGAGGCAGTTTATTTTGTTGCTGGGCAGAACATGGGCCACTGGATCAAGAGTGATTAAGGCACTTTAAAGCAGTTGTAAGTGGGTTTGCATGGGTTTGCACGATGGTAAGCACTGCTAACCTCCGGTTACAGTTTCTTACACTCAGTTAGCTTCTACTTTGCTTAATCTGTGTGGGCAATGCTTATCCCTGCGCAAACACACTTAGACATGCTTACCACTGCTTATTTGTGCTTAGACCTGATTACTAGTGCCTTATTCATTATGACACTGACACTTCACATGTGCATTTCATGCAGTACTCCACTTCACATTTAAATGTTATTATGTAGTTTATACGGCAAAACAATGTAAAAATATGTTCATATACAGATTTCCCATGGAAAATGATTTGTGGTGCAGTGGGACTTGAACTGGAATTGTCTGTTCATTAGGCGGATGCTCTAACCACTCCACTACTGCTTGCTGCTTCATTTGCATATATATTCCTTGTTATCTTGTTCAGCCTTTTCAGCTGCTTTAACCATAGCTAGGCAATGGGCAAACCCGTGCATCTATGGTTAGCTGTACTCAGGGTTTTAAAACAAATTAATGCAAAGGTTTCTTCATTTTATTTCAATGTACTGTTGCTGTTGAACACATGGGGACTGTTGGTGGAGATATGCGGACACCTATGAGCAGTTTCACTCATTTATTTATACTTTCTTCTGTTCTACTTTGCAGGGGCATGTTTATTCTGAGAGTTCTGCACTCAAACACACCCCCTGCACTCATCCATGCTCAGTGTAGGATTTGGCACTCAGGCAGCACGTCTTCATTATTATGCATGGCTCGCTGCTGTCCTCCTCTTAAACTGCCACTTACGTGCAGGACTAGTTTTGTCCTGCATGGCAGATTAGTAAATCTGGGGGAAACATTTTAAATAAGCATTTTAAATTTAATTTTCTAACACACTCTCTAAGTGCATTTATGGTATTTATCAAGTCAGCCCTAGCAGAAGGCACAATAGTCAATCCCCTGCTTAATACCATAATATGGTGCTTTTTTAACACCACATTAGACAAATTAATAATTTTAAATGAGTCAGTCACAGTACCTTGGTTCAATTGTTCTAATTGTTGTTCCACTTCTTTCCTTTTAATTCTTTTTGCCCTGAAATCCCTCTTGCCATCTTTTTTTCCAGATGAAATTTCCTTTTGTTGGTTGATTCCCCCCCTTGTTGCTGTGGTTTCTGGGCTGCTACTTGAGCCCATGATTTCAAACCTGCCCCTCCATCTTTATATACATCCACTTTTTGAACATTTCTTTTGTTGGACTTGGTGGTAGTATTTCGATAATAATTATTTCCCTGTCTTTCTTTTGTGAATTGTTTTCCTCTGTTTTCAGTCACATGATCCACTGACTCCACTTCAGAGCTCATTCTCCTGCATTTTGGTGTGTTATTCTGCCTAGCAACATCATTGTCACTTCCTGCAGATCCTCCCACTTCATTCTCATCATTAGTTTGAATGGCAGCAGATTCATGACACTCATTGTTATTGTTAAAGAAACAATTAACCCCTTTTTCATAATCCTTTCTGTCTCTTGCAAATGTTTTCATTTTGTGTTTCTTTTGATTCTCATTTTCAGCTGCAACTTTATCCAGAACCCTAGACCATTTAGCTTCAAAGTTACTTGCTGAAATAGTACTTCTGAGTCTATTATAGCTCAGAATAATAATATTATTCAATGTAGCCATAGTTTTTCTCTTTTCTTCTAACAATAGCCTCATGTAGTGAAGCCCTATGCTTTCATTAAGGGGTTAACAAGCATCTAAGAGCTCTTTAGAAAGATTGTCTCCTGCAGGTGCACAGTTTTCTCTTAAGCCCCTAAGTACGCTATTTGCTGATAAATAGGCTTCAAAAAAAGTGTCCCACTGTAGTCTCTTATATTTTAACACTTTTTTTCTAATTTGTTGAATTCATCACCTACTGGCAATTTATTAGCAGTTGTGTTATTCAGCAAATTAGGTTCCAATAATAATAGATTGTCTGGTACTTTGAGACAATCAAACAACAAGTTGTCTGTGGGCTCAGATGCAGCTGTAGTCCTATTAAATCTTTTCAGAATAACATCCAAATTCAAATGTCCAGGAACACCCACACTGCTATTAACAGGATTCACCCTTTCAGACTGGGAAGCTACTTTTCCCACCAAACATCTGCCATTGTCCAACAGTGAATACTTAGGTGTGTCATGTAGAGTACATCCTGATGATACCAACAAAAAACTTGAATCTTTGTTTGTAAAAGCCATAAAATCCAATAATACCTAATGAAACTTCCAAACAGACAAATAAAAAAGCTGTAAAAAGGCAAAATAATAAAAAACAAATGGCTAAAAACACAAATTGACTTTATTACATAAAAATACAACTGGTAAGCACTTTCATTCCCTTCATGGAACCTCTTCAGACCAAGTTGAATAATGAACACACATTTAAATACTTAATAACAATAACATGTGACCCAAAGCACTTAATGCCTTAACCCTTTCCTTCTAAGAACAACTTTAAACATTTCCCTATCATTTAAACCAGGGTATACACATGCATTCAGCCTGATTTCCCAGCAATATCCTTTCCAGTCCAGTTAAAAATCTGCATAAAACCTATGACCAAAACCATTAACTTCATCAATTATTACAAATTTGAAGCATGCCTTATTTTTTTTCTAACAAATGTTTTTGCTTAACATATTTTGCCAAGGCATTGCTTACATCAGTCTTGTCTACTGCTCTTATATGTTCATTTACTCACATGTAGAATTCTGTAATGGTTCTTCCTATATAAAATGCTGGACATAATTCACACCGAGCCATGTATGCCAACACATCAGGCATACTTGAGCATAAATTCCTTTTCTTAAAAAAGTCTTTTAAACTCTTTCCTCTTTTAGAGACATATAACATTTTTAATTTCTTGAACATTCATTAAGAATCTCCAATTATTCTTGTTAATTCCTTTGGTTTTACCTTCATCTGCTGAATTGTCTAAAATACATGCTAGGGAAAAGTCATTTTCATGTTCTTTTGACTTGCTACTTACATATGCTACCTTATGTTCCCTTACATTTTTTACTTCCATCCAAGAATTGTTAATAATGTCCTTGGGGTACCCATTTTCTTGAAATTTCCTTTTAAGTTCTTCACATTCTTTTTCAAAAAGTACTGCCTCATCTGTTAACCTGCTTATTCTAGTGAATTGCCCCTTTGCTATTTTTTGGGGGATAAACCTATGTATACTGTTGTAGTAGAGATAGCTGTTACTTTGCATTTCCTTTTTATAAATCTTAACTTTTAAAGCATTGCTAGAGCTATATACATTCAGGCCCAAAAAAATAATGTTGTCTTTTCTATAATTAAATGTCAATAAAGGTAACTTGTGGATTCATTCACATGTGTAATAAAATCTAAGAGTTCTTTATCGGAACCCTCCCAAATAAAAATCAAATCATCAATAAAACATCTGTACATAATGATATGTTTTGCAAAAAGTGATTCTAAAATAGCTTCTTCTTCCCAGTTCATCAGGAGTATATTTGCATAGCTGGGGGCCATAGCAGCCCCCATAGCTAAACCATTTTTCTGTCTGTATAGTTCATCATTATACTAAAAAAAATTATAAGATAAAATAACATCTAACATTTCTGTGAACAATTTCAGTTGTTTAGTGTTAAATAATCCTGACGTAGGAAGCTCCCTATTCACCATTTCCATCTCTTCTACATTTGGTATGACTGTATATAATGAAGCAATATCTTCTGTAACCAACCACATGGAATCATCTATTTTCACATTCTTCACTAAAATTTTAAATTCAAAGGAATCTTTAATATAAGATTTACTTTGTATGACTAACTTCTGCAAATATTTATCTACGAAGATGGCTACAGGTTCAGTCTTACTGCCTTGACTGGCTACTATCATCCTAAAATCAGGGCAATTCAAGTTTTTATGGATTTTAGGAAGTCCAAAAAACTTCCTAGTTTGGGTTTTTCTACTCTAAAAACTCTGTTTCTTTGTCAATCAAATCATCTAAAAAAACATTCTTCTATACAAGCATCAACAACTCCATATGCTTTTTTAACAGATGCCCATGTTGTTATTTGGTAAAACTTGTCATCATTTAACTTCAAGGTGATTCTTTCTACATAAAATGTCGTATTACGCACCACAACTGCATTGCCTTTATCTGCTTTCATAATATACAGCTTAGTGTCATTTTTTTAAACTCAAATAATAAATTTTTTCTTCTTTGTTTAAATTATAAAATACAGGTTCGCTTTTGTCATACAATAATTTTCTCACATCATTCTCACGTTACCAAAAAAGCTTCCAATTCTGGCCTAAGAAATTGATTAAACATGCCAGGTTTTCTGAATAATGCTTTTTCCTGAAACTTATTAGAGTTGTTCGGGGCAAGCAAGTAGACGCCACACAGAAAGCACCCCACCTGTGAATCAAACTAGAGAGCCTCTTGCTGTGAGTTGACAACTCTACCACTGCACCATATTCTGAAAATGCAGACATTATTTTATATAATAACTCCATTTTGGTTCTGGCTGATCTTTCAGTTGTACAAAGTCAGCTATTAACTTTATGCAATTGTATTGAAGATGAAACACCAGTTGTTTGAATTTGTTCAGTTCACTCCTGTGTTAGTTTTCCTAGCAAAACAAATTATTGTTTACTCTGAGAGACAATCTTGGCTCCAGTATCATAATCTCTGCAATGTAATTAATGATATGTCCACTTTTGATTTTTCTGCAATTTACCATTTTCAGTTATACTGGTTTTGTGTCCTTTTGGCAAGTTTTTGACATCCTGTTTCATTGAAATCAAGTTCTTTTTTAAAAGTGCGTGGTTTAGCATCGTATATTTTTTCTTCTAATTCAGAAGACTTTCTGTCCCTGCCACTTAGAAAAAAGTTTCATTTATTTTTGTACTTTCATAATATATCAATTTCTCAAACTCAGTCTGTAAATTCTGTTATTTTGCTTTCTTATCAGAAAAAAAAAATTTCAATTTGCAACTCCTGCCACATTTTACTTTATCAGTATATGGACACATAGCATCACAAGGGAGTAACCATAAGCTGTCTTTAAGCTTTCTAACATATTAGACATATCATGTTATATTTCCTTGCATTTACTTATCTTTTCTTATATAACATTTTGTTGTTTAACCATTTTTATTTGTAATTGTGTGTTTCAATAAAAATGGTAGATGATAAGTTGATATATTGTGAGACAAACCGATAGTAATCACCATAATAACTTGTCCAGCAACAAAGCTGTTTCCAATTTTCAGTATTTGTCTGATACACACATGGATTCTTAACAACACCCTCAAATGAAGTTTTGACGTAACTGTATGACATAACTGTTATATACCATTTTGCTTCTGCATGTCAGGAATATTACCAAAACAAATGCAGAGTCATATAATTCAGTGAATATATCCAAAGATTTTGTCCAGTGAACTGTGCATTTGTTTTTGGTTATACAGTATATGATTTTTACAAATGCTGATGGATTTGCAGAGGGTTCTGTTTGTATATCAGAAATATTGTAATGAAAAACACATGATTTTGGTGCACCAAACATAAATGATTATCTGCATTTAGACACATCAAATTATTAACTTCTATTCCATTTTTACTTTAAAAAGTATTCTTCTGCAACTGTAAAGCAGTATTGCATATAATTAGCTGGTTATTATAATGCTTTACCTCAATAAATGCAGTTAACACAGTTTTCTTCATCAGTTTTACTAACCTTTTATTGTGTTTTCCTTTCTTTCATGTTTCCATCCTACACAGTTTCATGGTGAGATTACTAGGCTTAGTACCAACTGCCTCCGGTGTTCATATTCAACACTTCCAATTTTTTGCTAAACTTCACTTCAGAAAGCATTGTGAACTTGGTTGACTTTCAACTGGTATGATTAAAGGGCAGTCCCCTGTGCCTTCTCCTATTAGCCTGGTGCACTTGGGCATTCTGAGGCAGTGTAGCAACTGCCTTATATACATGGACAACCCTCTCTTCTTACCTTCCAACACTCAGGCGTGTAAGTGATACACTTATATCACCAAACTAGAAGCTATGCACTCCCAGCCAAGACCAGACTAGCTAGTCAAGAGGAGAAGGTCAAAACTAGCAACACACCACATGGAACACATAGCCCTCCAGAACACCCACTATCACAGCTCTCATATAAAAACACAAACCACACACCTACCTTCATGGAGGCACTCAATAGAAATTTACCCAAACACCAGAGACCTCCAAGACAGAAATGCACTCGACCACAACACAGCACAAACCACAGGACACATAGCTCACCTCCAAAGTGTATCCCTCAACCTAAGCCCCTAAGGCTAAATACCTTACCCAATACACTAATCATAGGTGACTCAATAGTGAGGCACACAGATGTCCCACTCACTAGGGTGAATAAGGAGAAGGTAACAGTCAGCTGTCTATCAGGTGCCAGAATCCGACACATAACACACATACTCAGGTCACTCCACAACAAGTACAAGTATGACTCTGTCATTGTCCAAGTGGGTGTGAATAACCTGAGACGCACCTCCATGGACTACATGAAAAGAGATATGGTGGAGGTCTTGGATTATATAACCCAGGCAGGTATGACACTGGCCCTGAGCAGTATCCTACCATCACCCAGAATGAAACCACAGTACAAACAAGAAATGATTGACGTCAACAACTGGCTAAGTTTCTGGTATCATTCTAAGGGGATCCACTATCTGTCTGCTTGGGATGACTTGATTAATAGACCTCGATGCTTTGCCAGAGATTGCCTACATCTGTCATCCCTGTGTTTCCGGGTACTGGCTAAGGCTCTTGCCACCCCTATAGTGCCTTTTTAGGTGGTGTTCCAAAGACCAAATTACCACCATAACAGCTATAAATAAATGCAACCGGAGGGTCATGCTGCTCAATGCTAGAAGTCAAATCTCAAGATGCACTTGCTTGAAGCACTCCTCAAAATGGAGAACATCAACATTTGTGCTGTAACGGAGACCTGGTTTAAAGTTGCAGAAAGCACCTCTGTGCTACCAGGCTAAAACTCATTCCACACCTTTCGGCTCCAAAACATGGACCGAAGCTCCAAAGGCAGTGGAGTCTCCATATTCAGAAAGGATATGCACACCTCCAGATTAGTAGACCAGCATAACGCATCTGAGATACTTCAGGTACAACTAACATTGGTTAAGAAAGTGATCCAAGTCATAACCTGCTATAGGTCCCCAACCATGTCCCTAGAATTTCACTCCACATTCCTACGCACCCTGTAGTCTATCAAGATCCAACCCAACGCTCTCATACTAGGAAACTTCAACTACTCCTCCATCAAATGAGAAAACTACTCAAGCACCAATACACTGGCCCAATGCTTCCTGGAATTCATCAATTCCAATGCCCTGGACCAGCTCCTTCTGATCCCACAAGAGGAAGCAACATCCTTTACCTGGTTATTACTAACATGGGTGACCATTGCTCTACACCAATAGTCAATCTCTCCCTGGTCAGATCTGATGATAAACTAATCACCATGGAAATCCACATCTCACCCACCCCCCACCCCCCAAAGGGAACCACCTCGAAAAACTTCTCCTAAGCTGACTTGGGCTCCAAAAAACAGAGGTGGCTAAATTCACAGAACCCATGCCAATGGAAGATAGCTGCACGACCACCGAATCATACACCAATGCACTGTACGAGCATGTACATAAATGCATGGAACTAGCCATACCCAACTGAACCAAGACACTCTACTCCAAAAAAAAAGGGAAGCCAATCTGGTGGTCCCCTGCTATTAATAAACTCTACAACAGAAGGAAGAAACTGTTGCAGAAAAAGGTGAAGTCCCAAGACTGGAAAAATTCCCTTATTAGCCTCAACAAAAAGTTGAGATCCCTCATCAAATCCTCTAAAGTCAGCTATGAAGGCAGGATTGTGGCAGACACTAAAAGCAATCACAAAGCCTTCAATATTCATATCAAGAACCTCCACAGCAATACCCAGATTTGTTCTGAGTTACTGCACAATGGTACCTCATATACTGAGCCAACAGATCTTGCCAACATACCAGCCAACAGATTCATTGCAACTTTACCCCTCACTTCCCCCAAAAGGACCACTCACAATATTGGAAGAATGCCAGGCACCCAGCATTACTGCAGCTCAGCTTAAAGCTGCATTGCTCAAGGCCAAGAATACAGCTTCCATGGGACCTGATAATATCCCTGCCTGTGTTCTACATGAACAACAAAGTGAACTGGCACCACATCTGTGTGCCCTGTTCAGTCACAGCCTCACTTCAGGCTTTGTCCCTACCAAATGGCACACTGCTACAGTTATTCCTCTCCATAAATTAGGAGTGACTACAGACCCTGGGAATTATTTCCCCATTAGCCTGATGAGTCTGATATGTAAAGCTATGGAGAGCATCATCATAGACTTGATTAACAAAGATATAGGAAATCTGCAAACTCTGGACCCCACGCAGTTTGGCTTTGTGAAGGAGAGATCATGCCTGCTCAACCTTGTTGACTTCTTTGAGTCAGTCACCAGGGCAGTGGATGAAGGTAAGGCAGTAGGTAGATCCTACCTATATCTGTCCAAAGTCTTTGATACCATTCCTCACTCAGAAATTATTGATAAACTCACCAAACTAGACATCAACCCCTATATCACTGGGGGGGGGGTTGCAAATTGGCTCACAGATAGAACCCACATTATGAAAGTAGAGAACTCCAAGTCAGACTGCCGACCAGTCATGAGTGGAGTCCCACAGGGATTGGTCCTGGGTCCTTTCCTGTTTGGCATCTACTTCTCAGAAGTCCAGGCCAACACAAAGGGACTCTGGCTGACCAAGTTCACAGATGACTGCAAGCTGGGATACCATATTAACTCCCCAAGTGATGCAGACATCCTACAGAAAGTCCTCACTGAGACAAATGACTAGTGTCAAAACCATGGCCTTAAGCTTAAAGCCAAAAAAGGCTTCATCATCCCCTTTGGTAAAAACTCAGTTCCCACTGAACACTGAAGGGGTTATAAGAGATCTGGGGACGCAGGTTCATAGCAACCTCTCTTTCGATCACCACATTGCCACTGTGGTCAGAAAGTCCTTCTATGTGGCACATCTCATTACCAAGGGTTTTGCATCCAGGAAGAAAGAGGTCATTGTCTCTCTCTACTCTTCCCTCATTATACCAACATTGAGTATAATACCCCATTTAGCATGTACCCCACTAGACACCTGCAACAGCTGGAGAGGCTACAGAAGTACCTCACGAAGAGGATCCTAGGCATTAAACACATGTCCTACATGGACAGACTCAAAAGACTCCACCTATTCTCTGTCTCATATCGCCTACGTAGATGTGATCTCTGCTTTTTTTACAAAGCTATGTTTGACTCAGCATTGTCAGAAATGTTACATTTAAAGAAATTCCAGTTCCTCCATACCACACACTCCAGATACCTCAACCTCTTTACCACAATCAACAGAACATGCTGGAGGAACAGGTTCATAACCCAGAGACTGCCCATGCTCTGGAATAGACTTCCCGTACATGTCAAACAGAGCACCTAAGCTGTCCCTCTTCAAGAGAAATCTTGATGAGTGGATGGGTAATAAAAAGTTCACCCCCCAGGGATCACTTCAGTGGATCTACTCGTTAGAGGCACTGGGAACTAACATCGGGCAGCACAATGCCAGGGCACTTCGATGGGCTAGGCTTATAAAGGCTCCAGGGCCATTAGCTTAGTACACACCCATGAACCTATGAACTCTTTCATGCAGACACTCCAACTCTGCCTGACTTATACTTCAATTTGAAATTAAGGAACACCAGCCCAGTAAATGTAACAATTTTTTTTTGTTTGTTTATTTACTTTCCAGCATAGCTAGTTACTGTAACCGCCCATGTAATTTGGTAAAGATAGATGCTTTAAAGGAAAGGAATGTTTTCCCCCTACATGGCTTATAAGCACTTTTGTAACCCACTCAGACAAGACATGGTTCCTTTTCTCATTGCATAGTGCTTTCACACTTTACAATTATTAGCAGCATTTGCACCAAATGGTAACAATGTTCATATTTCAATACATGTTTTACAGATATCAAAAATACAGCTCTGTCAGTCATTGTTTCTGCATGTATTCTCACAAAATCAATATTTTGCAAGATCTCTGGAATAGTCACAGATATTCCTAGCACCCCTTCCCCAAGATATTGCACTCTTTAGCACAGTGAGAGAATACTCACTGTCCAGTTTCTGGCAATTAATTTGTTCTTCCATTTTTCACAGACACACTGTAAAACATGTGAGGTAAATATCCATGCTTTCTTGTTAGTATACCTGAGTTGGTTTAGGAACAGGCAAGCAAAAACTGAGAGTAATGCTACTCAATGCTAGAAGTCTAAATCTCAAAATGCATTCACTCGAGGCACTGCTTAAAATGGAGAACATCGATATCTGTGCAGTGACTGAGACCTGGTTCAAGGCTTTAGAGAGCACCCCTGCATTACCAGGCTATAACTCATATCACACTTTTTGGCCATCTATCCTGGACCAGAACACCAAAGGCGGAAGTGTGTTCATATTCATTAAGGATATCCACACCTCCAGGCCAGTTGTGCAGCATAATGCATCTGAGGTTATCCAAGTGCAACTAACTCTGGGCAAAACTGCAATTCAAATTGTAGCTTGCTACAGAACCCACACCATGCCCAAGGATTCCCACTCCTCTTTTCTTGATATACTTAAAAATATTAGGGTTCAACCAAACACCCTAATAATGGATGATTTCAACTACCCCACCATTAACTGGGAAAACTACTCCTGTACCAGCTCCTTCACTCAACACTTTCTGGAATTCATAAATTGCAATGTGCTGGATCAACTTATCAACACCCCCACCAGGGGCAACAATATCTTAGACTTAGTCATTACCAACATGAGTGACCAGTGTTCTACACCTGAAGTCAACTCCTCGTTGGTCAGATCCGACCATAAGCTAATCACCCTAGATATCTGCAGGAAACCACAGTAAAAAATTTCTCCAAAGCCAACTTCATGCTTCTTAAGACAGAAGTGGCGAACTTCATGACACCCATGCAGCTAGACAATACAGTTACGACTGCTGAATCCTACTACACCAATGCACTTTATAAGCACTTACACGAGTGCATGGATCATGGTATCCCAAACAGAACCAAGACACTATCCCCAAAAAAAGGAAGCCAATCTGGTGATCCCCTGCCATAAACAAACTCTACAACAGAAGGAAGAAACTGTTGCAAAAGAGAGTAAAATCCCATGAGTGGAGGAGCTCCCTGGTCAGCCTCAGTAAGAAGCTTGAGATCCCTTATAAGATCCTCCAAAGCTAGCTACAAAAACAAAATTGCCACTGATTCTAAGGGCAGCCACAAAGCATTCCATAGCTATGTCAAGAATCTCAATGGCAACACCCATATCTGCTCTGAATTACACCACAACCGCACAAAAATTGCAGAACCAACTAATATTGCCAATATTCTGGCAGATAGGTTCAGTGTTAACTTTACACCCCCTCTCACCCCCTAAAGGGCTCATATCTATACAGGAAGAATGTAAAGTCCCTGTAATCCCATCTATGCAGGTAAAAGCTGCACTCTCTAAAACCAAAAACACAGCATCCATGCTGCATTTTCCACAAACTTCAGAACGAATTGGCTCCCCACCTAAGCAGAATTCTCAATGGTAGTCTCACATCAGGCTTTGTGCCCATTGAATGGCACACAGCAACAGTTATCCCACTCCACAAAGGAGGAGCCACTACTGATCCTGGGAACTATTGCCTTATTAGCCTGACAAGCCTGTTCTGCAAGGCCATAGAAGGTGTCATCATGGAACTCATAAAAAAAGACATCAGTAACCTCCAAACTCTGGACCCCACCCAGTTCAGATTTGTGAAAGGCAGATCATGCCTTCTGAACCTGATTGACTTCTTTGAGGCAGTCACCAAAGCCGTAGACGAGGGTAAGGTGGTTTACACAGCCTATCTTGACCTCGCCAAGGCTTGTGACACCATCCCCCATTCTGAAATTATAGCTAAACTTACTAAACTAGGTATAAATCCCTACATCACAAGATGGGTTGCTAACTGACTCACTGACAGAACCCACACTGTAAAAGTTGTAGACTACAAATCTGACTTCAAACCAGTGACAAGTGGAGTACCACAGGGTTTAGTCCAGGGGCGTCTCCTTTTTGGTATCTACTTCTCTGAAGTACAGGCTAACACAGAAGGTCTCTGGCTAATGAAGTTCACAGATGACTGCAAACTAGGAGCCATAGTCGAGTCCCCAAATGATGTGGACATCCTACAGAAGGGCCTCACTGAGACAGATGCCTGGTGTCAGAGGCATGGCCTCAAGCTCAATGCCAAAAAGTGCATTGTCATCCCCTTTGGTAAAAACTCTGTACTCATGAACTACCACATAAATGGCAGCCTACTTAATGCTAAATGTGTGATAAGAGACCTTGGGACCCAAGTGGACAGTAGTCTCTCCTTTGATAATCACATTGCCACAGTAGTCAGGAAGTCCTTCTATGTGGCACACCTCATCACAAAATGGTTCTCATCCAGGAAAAAAGAGGTCATTGTTTCCCTCTACTCGGCACTCATTAGCCCCATTATAGAGTACAATGCCCCTTTTCGAATGTACCTCACAAAACATCTGCAGCAGCTGGAAAGGCCACAAAAGTACCTCACAAAGAGGATTACTGGCCTCAAACAGATGCCCTACACTGACCGTCTCAAAAAACTCCAGCTTTACTCTGTAGCATATCTCCTACTCCAAGGAGATCTCTGCCTAACATATAAAGCTATGTTAAACCCAGACTATTGGACATGCTACACCTAAAGAAATCCCAATCCCTCTGAACTACATGCTCTAGGGACCTACACCTTGTCACCACAGTAAACAGGACATGCTGGAGGGATAGAGTCCTGTCCCAGAGACTTCCTATACTCTGGAACAAGCTACCCATCTATGTCAAGCAAAGTTCCTCATTAGCACTCTTCAAGAAAAATCTTGATGAGTGGATGGGAAATAAGAAATACACCCCAGGGATCACTTCTGTGGCTCTGATCAACAGGCGCACAGGAAATTAACTTTATTGGGTGGCATAAGCCAGGGAACCTTGTTGGCTAGGCTTACTTAGGCCCTTGGGCCAATAGCCTAGTACCTACATATGAACCTATGAACAGGCAAACAAATTAGTAATAGTACATATATAGTTCATCTACTTAGCACAGAATGAACTTCACTGAAGCACAGACTTAACCTCAGGTAAACAACTGAAGATTAAAGTTGCTATTACTACTCTCAACAAGCTTCTGTAGTAAAATTTCATACTGTCTGTTTCATTACACCGACACTGGCACAGACAGACAGACACACACACACACACACACACACACACACACACACACACACACACGCACGCACACACACACACACACACACACACACATGCACACATGTGCACACACACACACACACACACACACACACACACACACACACACACACACACACACACACACACTCACACACACACACACACACACACACACACACACACACACACACACACACACACACACACACACACACACACACACACACACACACACACACAAACATGCAAGTTTTCATGCCTTCTGTTGAGGCAGGTAAAATATGTCTTGCCATTTATTGATATTTGATCTGTGAGATTAGCTCATTTATTTACCTATTTTTTTTTTTATTTTAATTTATTAAAGGGATAAGGCTCAGTATGCCTTAATATCTATCTTGATGTTGATTGGAGAATGCTTATTTAGTTCAGTGTTTTAGTTAGAGTCACACAATTTACAAATAAGGCTGAAAGGTTTAGTCCAAGGAATCCAACTTGAAATTCATTAATAGTTCATAGCCTTAACATGTCTCACCTCACTGGCAACCATGTTATACTTATAGGTTGCCATTATTTTTATGCAGAGATGTTAATGTCTTGAAATGTGAATTATTGGAACAGCCGTCCCCTTACAAGCTTGAGTATAATCTATATTTGCTTTATAGCACATTCTTATCTAGACTGTCTGAGTTATGTATGTTGGATTTGCAGTTCATTGTATCTATCTGGTAATATATCTGTCTCTCCTGATGTGTTGAGTGTGTGTGTGTGTGTGTGTGTGTGTGTGTGTGTGTGTGTGTGTGTGTTAGAGGGGGTAAGTATTTTATTTATTCTGCCATTTCAGGGTAATCTTATTTCCTGCACTTCAGTGTTAGCAAGGAATCCTTTAATGGAGGGTATTTATTTATTTATTTGTTTAAGTTTGCAGGCTTTATATTCATGATACAGTTAATGTGTTGAAACTGGGTCTTTTCAAAATGTGTTAGTCAAATGTATGGTGGATTGCAAGAAAGGCAGTGAACACTGTTGATATTCTGAGATCCATTCTGACCTCAACATAAAACATGCTTATATCCTGTTTAGTTTCAAAATACATGCAGGCATTACTGCACAAAAAAGCAAACCCAGGGAAGAATGTACAGCATGGAGAAATGCAAGACTCCTGAGGATGAAAAAGCAAAGTAAGCTTGTCCCAAAAAAGCAAAAGTTTTCAGTAAAAACATCCATGTGGGATGGTTAAGTCAGAGGTGTGCATTAAAATCTGAGTTATATACACAAGGTTTAAATTAATAGAAACTTATGTAGTTATGCAGTCTGGTTTGAATAAGGATCCACATACTGATGTGAATGAAGAGATACTTTCAGAAAGGCATTAATAGAACAGCAAAACACTGAGAAGACAGTCAGTAATTCTTATTACTGTATGTGTCACAGAGCCACAGTATTCAGTGAATGGGATAACATAATGTAATCTAAAAAAAAACTGTTAAGGAACTTTCTTTGATGAAATGGACAGCACTGGCCTATGAGTAACAAATCCAAAAAGATATACACAGACTTCATGCTGAACTAATAAGAGAGTAAAATTAGATATTGTATTATTTCCTTATTGCTGTCATTTATCAGGAAACTTCAACTGTGTGGGTCTGAGGAGAAAAGTTCCGCAAGATACAGAGAGAAAGTAACATACATAGTTTGACGAATCATTTAAACATACAATAATACCAAAAAATGATTCTTTGAGCATATGGTAGTGGGAAAACAAGAGCATTGATAAGATACATATGAATAGTCAACAGATAAGCATAGAATAATCATGATACCGGCAACAGAATGATATGAAAAAACATACAATATAGCAGGAGAAGTGTTTTGACAAAGAAAAGTTTAGAGGCATAGTATTTATAACAGCAGGACAGTGGTAAAGTGAACTTTTATAACAATGTAAAGTCAAGGAGCGTATGGTATGGTATATGGGTCCAAGCTGATGTATTAGCACTGAATATGGTAGAAGATTGCTAGCCAAGTAGTCATTTTAGAGCTGGATTGGATAGAATAAATAAAGAATGTTTAGATGGGATTAGCCAGGTATGGTGCATGGATAAATCCATGAGGTGTTTAGGTGTTGTTTCAATAGTAGCTTTAAGGATGTCACATTGTTAGTTTGTCTGAATGAGAGGAGAATTGAATTCCAAACCTTAGATGTGAGAGGAATTCAATGAGTCATCTGCAGTAGTGTTTGATTTATTTGAACATAGTAAGAATTTGCCAGTAGAGCAAAAAGTCCCAGATTGGGAGTGATATTGGATAATAATTTTAGCATCTGGCATTTTTCAGGTTGAAAATTAGACTTTGAATAGTTTTAGTTGTGTGACTATTAGATAGGGAAGCAATTTTAACCAATTTATCTGTTTTAGTACAATGTAGTGATGAGTTCTACATTGCATATCAGCTGTGAATTTAGCCGTTTTACAGCAGCATTTTTCATGCTTAGTTGTTTGGGTAACTTGCAGTTTGACAAATATAGAACCAGCATATAGGAGGGTGGGTAACAGCAGAGCAGAGGACACGTTTTCCTAGCCTGATCAGTCAGGTAAGGTTGAGCTTGCTTTATGTGATGGTCAGTTGCATGACATCATCTATAATGACACATAGAAGCTTGGAATACATCACAAATTCAGTTTTGATTTGGTCATGAGTAATAGTGAAGAGAGATCTGTCTTCAGAGTATTGTTTAGTTTTAAACAGAACAGATTTGTCTTCTTAGAGTTTAATAGCAATTGAGAGTTATGGAGTTAAGCTTCAATGGAGCTAAAATATTTCTTAATTTGGGTTTGAATTTGTTGTACATTCTGGCAGTGCAAATGAATGTGGAATCCTCAACATGCTGAATAAGGACAACACATTTACTTGTGGTATGTAGGTAATTTATGAAAACTTTGAAAAGTAAGGGACCAAGGATAGATCACTGAGACACCCCTATGTGAACTGAGAGAAATAGAGAAATGTAAATTTTCCATTTTACAGTTTGAAGTCTATCACTGAGGTAGCTGTTGAACCAGGTGAGAGATAAGTGTTGCAAATCCTAGGGAAGAGAGTTTGTAGAGTAGTGCTTACACTGTGTCAAAAGCTTTTACAAATCAAAGAAATGTGGTGCTACTAAGTTCCTAGCATTCCTGTTACTGTTGATGGTAGCAGCAAAGCTGAGTAGTGCTGTTACACTGCTGTAGTGTGGTCGGAAATAATGTTGTGCACACTGACATTGGCGGTAAATAAGACAGAAAACAAAGTGTGAGGTTGGGAATATAAAAGACTTAAATATTTAGAACACTAAATTGGTATGGCAACTTAGTATTAAATATAGATAGCCTGAAACACGATGACTGAGCTAAGAAATGAGAATGACAAATTATCGCAGAAAAGTCTGGTTTAACACAGACTATAAATAGTCTTGTAACTAAAAACTATTTAACTTTAAAAATTAGTCAGGTGAACAAATATGAGAATTTTGGGGCTTTCTTAACTTTTAGGTAATACTTCCTCCCTGATTTTTCTTTGACAAAAGTTCTAAAATATCTAGGATTTCTAATGTTGATGAGGCTGATAAAGCAAAATTTGATTTTATGCATAGACTGCATTCTGCAAAAACTAGTTAAACTCACCCATCTGACAGTCCAGTTATGTTCACTCCTTGACAGAAATGATGTTTTCCAAACATCAATCAGCCAGCAAGTTTTTTTTTTTTCCAGGACATTACTGTCTATGTTGAAAAGAAACATTTTTGCACAAAGCCTTAAAGGGCTGTGTGGCAAAAAGGTTTGGTAAATAAATACAATTTTCTTACAACTTGTTTACCTTTTATCAAAATCTGAATTTGTCTCTAAACTCCAAGAAAGAAGTGAAAAAGAGCTGAGAGCCATGAATCTAATGCCATAACACTCTGTGCACTGGGGAACGTCCATGTACTTGATGGACTTCTTATTTTCATTTTTTTAATGATATGTTTATTCCCTTTATGTGCAAAGCAAAGTGTTTTGTGAAAATCGTATTACTAGATGTATAGTATGCGAGTAGATTCCTTCTTGCTAAAAAAGGTAAAAAATGATGATTATTTTATGTCTTGTATATTGTTTCTTCTTTCTTCTTTGCAATAGATTGAGGGCTGCAGCTATAAACAGTCAATAACTGTATCAAAAATAACTTTATAATTAGATATTTGACCTATTTGGGTGTGTACAAAAACTTGTGTTCATGAAATGCATCAAGACAAAAACAAAAATTGTTTAATACAAATTTTCAGCAGATTCTAACAAATTAAGTTAGGAGTAAGGATATAGACATTGTTTTGTGACCCGATTAAAAAAAACACATGACAATCTGATGCAAGTCTTACATTTTCAGCTTTGTAAAACACAAATGACAGCTAACTATAGACCTAATTTCATACATTTTCCAGCTTAAGTGTCACAAGTGAAAAACTGTGAGGTTTATTTTATTTCTTCACATTGAGGCATTCAGCTGTACATTTTCAGATACAGAAGCAGCCACTATTGTTAAAAAAAATATTAGGGTTATGGGCTGCCATGGGCATGCACATATTTTTATTAGCTTTCAAGGGTATGACTGAGCTCTTTCTCTCGCTAAACAATTCATCTACATGTTCCTCCTAAGCTTCATACATTTCATCAGTTTTTTCCCAAAATGTTCTTTTTGTCTGTTTTAATAATCTTGCAGCTCTTTTCTTAATATGCCAAATCAGTTCTCATGCTTGGAAGAACTTAATTGCATATGATAGGAAAATACCCGTTTTCTTATCTTTGACTGTCTTATAAACAGATGCTCATTATTACAGTACATCTAGTCACTTTTTATATCTGCCTGTATTATAGCATTAAGTTCTTTTTCCTGTATATTATGTCTTCTGTGGTTCAAACTTTTTAACTACTACATCATTTTATTCATTACACTCACACTCATTGTTGCCTCACAGCAAGAGCTTCTCCAGTTCAATTCTTGGCTGGGGTGCCTTCTGTACATAGTCTACATGTCCTCCCTGTATTCATGTGGGTTTTCTCTAGGTACTCCAGTTTTCTCCCACATTCCAAAGACATGTGTCTAGAGTGTTTCTCCCTAGGACTCCTCTGAAAATAACCTCTGTCTAGTCAGACTTTCCTGGTCAACAGATGTTAAATAAATAAATAAATAAATAAATACATGAATTAATTAATTAATTCATTAATAAATAAAATATTCACTGTTTATATTTTCCTTAAATTATAGGAGTTGCCCTTAAGGAATATTTTTTAATGCAGTAGAATGGATGGATTTTTTTTCTAGGATGAATGCATTGGAAATTATCATGGATGTAAAAAATACATCCCCATGGGACCTGATAATATACCTTGATACTTTATAAACAGTACTGAACAACTGATGGCAGAACCACTGTTTAAACTACTTAACCTCATCTTAGCCAATGGCTTTGCCCCGAGGTCTGGCACTTGTCAATTGTGATGCCACTTCAGAAGAGTGGCAACACCACTGATGTCAGAAACTGTAGGCCCGTCAGTTTGAGAAAGTCTCATTTGCAATGCTATAGACATATAACAACTGACCTGATAAACTGATATTAAAATATTTTTGGAGTAGACCTGGAACTGTTTGGTTTTGTCAAGTGTAGATCCTGTCTAAATAATCTGATTAACGTCTTGGGAATGATAACACTGGCTGTTGAGCAGTCATGTTTTGCACACAGTGTATGTCAACCTTGGCAAAACATTTGATACCATTCCTCATGATAGTATAATAAGCAAGTTAAATGACTTTCAAGCAGATCCCTACATAGTATGATGGATAGCAAATTGGCTAAACGATAGAATCTACATAGTGAGGGTAGTTAGTGCTTCCTTGAGGAGTATGAAAGTGAGTAATAGTATCCCATGGGGTTCAGTACTGGAATCTCTGTTGTCTGACATCTTCTTTTCAGATCCACAAAGCTGAATCTCTGGTTAATCAAGTTTGCAGATGACGTAAATTAGGAGTCATTCTCCAGTTCCCCTCTGATACCCAGGCCCTTTAACATGGTTGTCTATATCTTGTGAACAAATAGCAGGTGCAAATTAAATGCAGAAAAGTGAAATATTGTCAATTTCTGTAGACATCTCCTTCTCCCCAGCTTATAGCATAGACAATTTTCAATTTAAAAGTATTGAAGCAGTTAGAGACCTTGGAGAGTGAATTGATAATTCCCTTCCTTTGATCACATCATTGCTATAGTAGTCAGGAAGTCTTTCTACTTTTCACAGCTGATCAGAAAAGGAATAACATCCGGGACTAAATAAGTCATTTTCCCTTTATATTCTGCATTAATTAAGTTAATCATAAAATGCAATACAACCTTTAGAATGTACCTCACTAGATGTATTAAAACAACTGGAAAGACATCAGAAATTCCTAACTAAAAAGATTACTGGCTTAAGAACCTCACTAGCTTAAGAACCCTAAGCTACTAGAAAAGGAAAGGAACACTGTCCCTTTATTCACTGTCCTACAGACTCCTTGGAGGTGCTTTATGACTTTGGTGCCATTAGGTCATTAGTCCATTAGGCACCTAGCAAGTCCAGGATCTCTTATATCTCCATAAATCAAACAATCCCACAAATACTAGGACCAGAGATTTAAACCTAGGTCAGGAATTAAATAAATTATGGTGAAGATAGAGATTCATTATGTAATGCTCCTTCCACCTCTGAAAAAGGAAACAAAGCAGTCCAGTGTATGATATGCCTTGAAATGGGAGCTAGATTACTAGATGGGCATTCACAAATTCTCTCCTGGCTTGACTAGCCTAACCCTACTTGAAAAAAGGAAGTAAGGTTTAAGGGTAAGTACTGACAAGACATAATTGGACATTAGGCTAACTTGGAGATCAGAGTGTGGGAGTGCACCATGGGATAGCAGCGTGTGTGTGTTTTGTTTACATGTGCATGTGGGAACTGGGGCCAATGCCTACACTAGCTGCAGTTTACAATGGAGACATGCAGATCATCAATGATCTGCACATCACAATAATAACTGTGATTCAAAAATATGTAAATAAGCCAATAATGAGATCTTTCCTCATCATGGCTAACATGTCTTTGAATCGCAAAATACTGAGTTGTGGTACCTGGGCCTTTTTGGCTCAAGCTAGGTCTTTTACTGAATTCCAAGGAATGCAATTGTACATCCACTAATGCATCACAATCTGTGAAGTGTTTGTGTATTTGCATAAAGACTTGTGGTTGGTTAGGTTTAAACAAACAGGGATTGCTTCAAGAGTTTATAAAGTTTCATCAAATTTCAAAACAATAAGGATATACATGTTTAATCCATCCTTTAGATCACCACTACGCTAAAGGTTAAGGCCATATTGTAGTGCTCAGGAGAACTTCACAGATTGATAACAAGCTATTGAAGAAATCATATACCATTAATAACTAATGTTATATTGATGTATACGTTGCTTTGCTGGGACATACGAGTGCTGCTGATGTAGGCGTTGCCATTCCCTTAATTACTCTGTCTCTCTCTTACACACACACGCACATGCACGCACACACACACACATACACATATACACACACACACACACACACACACACACACACACACACACACACACACACACACACATACACAAAACACAAACATACACCACCCTCCACATGCACCTATATTGGTGTCTGTCTACAGATATCCTAAACAGTGCATATAAGGGAGGTATCAGTTCTTGTTTTATAACAGGTAATACTTATTTAACTTACTAAGAAGTCATATTAGAACCAAAATGGAGTAATTCAGAAAATGTATAACATAGTCAAAGAATATACAACAGCTAAAATAATCTACTGTCAGACAATGAGTACAGAGTAGCATAACTTCATATATATAATCATATGCGGTATTAACATACACATCATGCATCTGTGGCACATTTCAGATGGAATATATTCAAATGAGCTGGGAAGTCTGTCATCTTGTAGGTTATACATAGCTATTAGCTCTATTTGCCTTGGATGTATTAGGATATGTTTGGTGTATTTCAAGAAGGAACAATATGTATTTGTCTACTGGCTTTAAAAATTACATGTCCCTCACTCTGAATCTATAGGTTGAACAACACAAGATCAGTTTACTTATAGTTGTGAATGCAATGATTTTACTTATAATTTTCTGTATATAATACAAGTTAGAATAGTAACACAATTACAAAATGAGAGGTATATACATTTGAGACATTTGCAAAACATTGCTCAGTGGCATGTTTTTATCTGCTGATGTCCCACATAATGTGACATTACAAAATATAGCATTCATTACAGTGAATAAGGGTTTTATTTATGAATGATTTTTTATATATGGCACACTGTTATCAGAGTCTGAAATAATCTTCCCCTGACAACTATATAGTACATGATGTAAATATTAATTGTATGCCATCAGCACACACCCACACACATCCACACACACACACACACACACACACACACACACACGCACACACGCACACACGCACACACGCACACACGCACACACACACACATGCACACACACACCCCTACAAAGTTAATAGAAGTGCCTATCAGAAGAACTTCATTCTCAAAGGTACATTAAACATTGTTCTCTGCAGATCTTCAGTGTCATGGCTTAATAAGGATGAAACACAACAAGGTATTGTATTTATTCTTTTAAATAACACTTAAGAGGGAGAAAAGTCTTTTAACATTGCATTCAGTACTACTGACCACAAAATACTACAGATATCCTAATCAATGCATATTCTTGCTGTGTCACTAATGCACACTTTAAGCTAAGGTTCTTTATATTAACATTTGACATAAATATTTAAGAATAAAACTAACATAAACTGCAGTTTAAGCCTTGTTCATATACGTATTTTTGTGCTGAACCCTGTGAAATATCTTTGCTCAAGATGTTCAGAAATATATAACTTTTATATTCTCTATACAAATAACTAATTTTATTAAGATAATGCAATGTTTATTATTTATTTATTTATTTATTTTATTTTATTTTACATTTGTTTACTGGGAAAGTCCGACTGGACACAGGTCCATTTTCAGCGGAGGCCCGGGGAGAAAAGCTTCACATTACAATACAATACATGAGTGTAAAATGAAGTAGAGCATACATACATATGGCATATATACACATCAGGACAACATGCTGGTGATTAACAAACATACATATAGTATATATACACACAACAGGACATCATGCTAGTGATTAACATTTCTTACAGTAGACAATCAGATGTACATTTTTTTTTCTTTTGCAGTTATACGTTTTGTAAAGTAAATGTATACAGGTTTGGAAGCTTTCAGGGGAGAAACTGTTTATACATAGCTGTACCCTGACAAATTCTCTTGGTATGGATTAGCCTGGTGAGTGGCATGAGCATAGCCAGTTACTTGGATATTCGGTTTTCAGGAGTTTTTTGAATTGACTAAAGGAGGTGGTAGAAGTTATATTCCAGATTTTAGCAATGGTGTTGGCAAAGAGGGACTTACCAAGGGATTTTGTTTGCAGGGGATTTTCTTGTGTGAATAAACTTCTTTTTTATACAATAAAGCTTTACTTACCGTGAAGACTAGCATCTTCATGAAAATCAGTCTATTGCTTTCATGCTTATCCATGAGTCAAGAAAACTCTATGCAGCTTTGGTGACTAAAACTATTACAGGAAAAAAGAGGAACAAAAGAAAGAGGCATAACCAATTGTCCCAATGAGGGAATTTACTTTTAGAAATCTTTGACCTATTTGAACTTAAAACTCAGTAGTTCATCAAGTTTTTCTTCAAAAGTAGTTCCAGTAGCTGAAAAAATAATTATATACAAACAACGCTGTATATTTGGCTTAAAATCAGAAATATTTATTTTATTTATTTATCTAATTGTTTCTTTAAAACACATTACCTACGAGAATTGTTTCATAATGCAGATGAGACAAAATGTAGCAATTCTACCTTTGACAAGCAGTAGTACTGCACTGGGTGATTTTGTGTCTCATCATTTGCTTGACTGTTCAATATTATTACTCCTGACTTCTGATTTTAACCCAGTGCTTAAAATTATATACTGATCATTTGCAACATTTACTTATCTATTACATCTTTATAAAATTGTATTCACTTGTTAGCTGGATAAACTTTATATGTACAAAACTCTTTTGGAGTGAGACCCAGAAGAACTCTCCAATTAATCACTTGCAGAAAATCACACAGTAGACAAATGGATACTGTGAGAATCAAACCCTGAAGAAGAGAAAGAATGTAATTAGTAGCTCATTAAAAAAACACTATGTTAAATTGTTAGATATCCTTCAGAAAGAGAATATTTTTCCACATAATCCATCTTTAAACTATATTTCTTATGCAGGACAAGTAGGCTGAAGTTTTCAGGCCACCTTTAGGAGAAACAGTAATTATACAGGACCTAACCAACTTGCCATGTTTATAGGTTTATAGCAGGTTACTAGGCTAACAGCCCTAGAGCCCTTACAAGCTTAGCCATATTTATCCTGAGTTGCCCCAATTGTCAGTAGTTATGTGAATGAAGTTCACAAAGGTAAGGGTCTACTGTAGTTAATGACTTCATCTGTCTGGGGGGGGCACCACCCCAAGAGTGATTTTGTGCAAATCCATCCATTGATCAAGGTTGCATTTGAAGAGGGTCGCATGACTTGGAAGCTTGCTCCAGAAAAGTGCCTGTCTCTGGGAGATGTATCTATATCTCCACCATGACCTGTTCATATCAGTGGCTAGGTTAAAAACCCTGGAGCAAGTGACCCTCGTGCAGTTTGATTTACAAATGTTCATAGATGTGTTCTAGGCTAATAGCCCTGGGGCCTTTACAAGCCTAGCCATAGGATTACCCTGGCATAGTGCCACCTGACCTTAATTTCCAGTGCCTCTGTCAAATAGAGCCACTGGTGTTTCCCTGGGGTGAATTTTCTGTTTCCCATCCACTCATCAAGATTTATCTTGAAGAGGGTCATCAAGGTGCTCTGCTTGACATGTATGGGAAGTCTGTTCCATAGCATGGGCAGTCTCTGGGTTATGAACCTGTCCCTCCAGCATGTTCTGTTAATTGTGGTAATTATGTTGAGGTCTCTGGAGCATGTGGTGTGGAGTGATTGGGATTTCTTTAGATGTAGCATTTCTAACAGAGCTGGGTCAGACATGGCTTTGTAAGTCAAGCAGAGATCGCCTCTAAGTAAGCGATATGAGGCAGATAATAGTTGGAGTTTTTTTTAGTCTGTCCATATAGGACAAGTGTTTAAGGCCTAGGGTCCTCTTTGTGAGGTACTTTTGCAGCCTCTCCAGTTGTTGCAGGTGTCTAGTGAGGTACATCCCAAATGGGGCATTGTACTTGATGATTGACATAATGAGGGAAGAGTAGAGGGAGACAGTGACCTCTTTCTTCCTAAATGCAGAACCCTTAGTAATGAGATGTGTGACATAGAAGGACTTTCTGACCACAGTGGCAATGTGGTGATCAAAAGAGAGGTTGCTGTCAACCTGTGTTCCCAAATCTCTTATAACGTGTAGCATTTCCATCAGGGCTGGATCAGAGACTCCCTTGTAAGCCAGGCACAGGTCACTCCATGAAATCTGTAGCAGACAGAATACAGTGACAGGCTTTCAGTCTTTACACTTAAGACTTGTTCTGTGTACCCTCTAATTTCTTAGTGAGAAATCTCTGTGTTCTCTACAATTGTTGGAGGTGCCTGGTGAGATACATGCAAAAGGGAGCATTATACTAAATTATAAATGTACAAATTCCTCTAGGTCATCTCCACTTGACTTTGGTGGTATATACACTCCAGCAATTGTTATATGTTCCAGGGTTTTCTTTATTGTCACAGTTACGTAGTCTATAATATTGGTATTATCATTGAACATGTAATAATCACAGGTCTCATAGCTATCTTTAATCCCTATCATAACATCTCCAATTGATTTTTTGTTAGAATATCTGTTACAGTAAAAACATTTATACTCTGACAGAACTGGTTTCCATTGTTCTTTAACCATGTTTCACAAACAATAACAACATCAGTCATGTGGGAATGTAACAAATTTTCCAGTAAAAAACTTTATTATTAATAATCCTAGCATTAACAACCATCAAAGATGCATCAGATTTTGCTATCTGTGAACTGTTAAAAAGTTTTGACCTGGCAAAAATCCTGCCTAGTGTTTGTCAAATACTGCAAAATATCTGCTGCAAAAATTCTCTTTCCTGAACTTGACAACTGCACACCAGCCTGTCTGAATACATGTGTACCTAAAACTAGGCTTGGATGTTTTACACATTTACATTTTTTTAAATAGGACTTTTTTTTCCAAGTAGGTATTTACCCCCCAAATATTTTCATTCACAGTGACCTATCTATCCTTTCTATAGGTGATTTGTGAAAAATATGTCCTAACAGCAGTACAAGCTATACTATCCAAGAGGGCTGTCAGTTCCCTACTAACAGTCAGAGAATCCTTGTGGGTGACATAAATTGTACCAACATGAATAAAAACAGATCCATACTTCCTTACATTAAGCCATTCCAAGGCTTGTCTTACATCTTCTATTCTTGCTTCTGGCAAGCATAACACTATTCAATGTTCATTATCTTCTCTGCAACAATAAGTATCATTTCCTCTAATAATTGAATCTCCAAATACAAGAATATATTTGCTGGCCAGCTCTGAAGACTCTTTAGCTTCTAATACAGCATTATCTGCTCCATCAGCTGTTATGAAGAATATATCTTCATCACCATTAGTCTTGTTAATCCCACTGTTTTCATTGCATATTAAATTCTCATCCAGCTGATATTGTAAATCCACAGCTTGAGCCATGTAGTCAACATCTGTCTTTCTCTTCTTTTTTTCTTACAGTAATGTTCTTCAATCCCTCCATTTTCAATTTTGATTCCTTCCTTTTCACCTGCCCCTTGTATCTTCCTTCTACCTTTTCTACTGGAAAAGTGGTGCCTTTTTCTGTAGCCTTTTTCTATAGACTGAAGTTGTTTTCTGATATAAAAATGTCATAATTCCCTGCCACCAGTGTGATACATAACAAAGCAGTGTGATTTTTACTACGTATTCTCCTTCCTTTACAGTCATTAATCAGTTTCTTTTTTTTTTCCTTATTTGTTGAGAACTTCTTCCTTTCTTTCTTTTTCTGTTTCCTTCTAAACAAACTGGATCCACAGATTGCTGAATACTGTTGTCAGAGGCATCTCTTGTTTCATAGGGGTTGAATGATCTTTGCAGAAAATAGATTCATCATTTCCTAAATGTGTTCTATTTGTTCTATGACTAACATTATTTAGTTCATCAGTCCCGTCATTAATATATGATACAGCAGTTCTCCAAGCCATGCCAATTGCACATGTGCAATCATCTTCATTAAGTCTAGACTTACTTCTAACAATGGTAAGCAAATCCACCAACTTTTGACACGAGGAACACAGATCACTGGTGTTGTCAGCCTATACCTTTAAATATGTATAAGAACCTCTGATCCAACATGTTTGTGGTTATGTATGTTTCCCAGTCAATGGTAGGATAATTAAAATAACCCATGAGTAAGGAGGTGGTCTTGTATGGTAAGTGATTCCAGTATGTCTAGGTATGTGGTATGCTTTTCTGTTTCATGGTGGGGGACTTATAGTTAATTGAACTTGGAGTAGATCAAGAGAGTCATACTGTTTGAATAGTCTCAATGTGTAGTTATCCTTAATGAAGATGGATACACCTCCTCCTTTAGTTCTTTCTTGCTCAGTTTGTGGTCTGAATGTATGGAAGGCATTGTAGCCCTGCATGGCTAGGGTGCTGTCTACACTCTTGAACAATGCCACAGTGACTACACAGGCCTCTGTATTTTTTAAAGTGAGGAGTACTTCCATGGAGTGCAGTTTCTTGTTTAGACTAGCATTAAGCACCTCTAGCTTGAGTTTATCTAGAGAGGATTTTGTTGTGATGGGAAGTTGGTTATTATGACACTTATTATGACACTGCCTAAAAAAGGTACAGCAGGGCTGGCTAATGCCTTTGCCAGTATCCAAAAGCCTAGATGTGACAGGAGCAGACCATTTCTGGTAAAGCAGCATGGCTTGTTGATCATGTTTTACCAGGCTACAAATATTGGATCCCCTTTGGCTGATACCAGAAGCTAAGCCAATTGTTAAAGTCAATCATTTTTCTATTTGTATTGTGGAATTAACCTTGGAGAAGATAGAATGCTGCTTAAAGCTAGGACTATACCTGCCTATGACACATAATCTGAAAGCTTAGTCATATCTCTCTTCATATAGTTTAGTCAGGTACATCTCAAGTCATTCAACCCCACATGGACTATGACAGAGTTATACCAGTACATGTGGTTGAATGACATGAGTGCTTGATTGACTTGATGGCCCTTGCACCTGAGAGGCAGCTAACTGTAACCCCGCTCTTTATCCATCCTGGTCAGGGGATCATCTGTATGTATGTCTCACAATGGCATTACCTATGACCATTACATTAGGTTTTGTGGTGTTACTCCTTATAGACTTATTTGTTGAGACAATGGCATGTATTTTACTATGTGCTGTGGTCAGTTTTCAAATTGTCATGTGTGTAAGTAGTTTCCTTTTGGCAGGCCTTAATCTTTTGGCAAGTTATTAGTGAGTACTTCTGCATATGTGGGTTAATGTGCCATGTCCTTATTTAATGTGGGAAATGTGTGTGCGCTGGCAATCTGTTTGGCATTTGATTTGTCCTTATGTGAGAGTCTTGCTTCCAATTTTGTAGTGTAACTACATCTCTCACATAAAGTCTTGTTTGTCTCAGGAGTAAGTGGTTGTCAGTATACATGAGAAAATTGCTACATTGCCTCAGGATGCTCATGTCTATCATGCTGAGTAGAGAGATGATGGGAAACTGGCCACCCATTATATAATGCTCTTACTGTATGTTTTATTGGGGGAGGCAATAGGTTAATTTGACAGGACTGTGCTTGTAGCACCAAGTCTATAAGAGGGAACTCTGTCTTGTGAAGGCTAAGACTGATCAATAAGACAAGGTTGCTCAGTGCGTGAATTGCTCCTAGAGCAGCAGAAAAGCTTGGAAGGATTTCTTTCACAGCTGTTTAGGGAAAAATGAGCTTCTAGGTGTTTGTGTCTGTACAGGGCACTGCTAACTGCTGCTGAGTGAAGAGCAGCACCACACAAACATTAGGCTTATATATTAGCAAAGGTAAACAAGTTTTAAGCTAACTACCAACCAGGAAAGTACACAATAAGCCTTTTACCAGCAATAAGCCTTACACCAGTAATCTCCAACTCAGACAAGTTAGATCATCACACTTCTGCCACAAGAGTGCAGAAAAAAATATATACTGATCAGCTGGTTTGGAGCTCAAGTGTAACAAGACCACACAGAGTACCTATGACAACTCTACAGCTAACAGATACAGTATAATACAGTTCAATTGACTACTTAAAGCAGCAGCAGACAGAACAGTTTTTTCTAGTACAGTCACAGTATATAAGAAAAGTACAAAAAAATACATAGAGCCTTTTTGCATGTTTCCCAACTCATAAAGACCAGGTAAACACCTACTGCCACTAGATGATAAATAATCCCAGTTCTCCTAATGTAAAAGCACAGTAAATGGGTGTCTTGAGAGAAATGCTACTACAAACAGACTTAAAAAGATACAAAATGCTACCACAAACAAATTTAAAGATACGGATACACCAGTGTACTTTAAACAGATTATAGAAGTGTGATTATTCAATAAAATTATTTTGCTTTGTATAAATAAGTCAAAAGTCACTCAACTGTGTAGAATTTATAAAGGCACTACTAACAGGATAAGCTGATTAATAAGCCATCTGCCAATCAAACTATATGCAGAAAACTCGGTTGTTTACCCACACTAAACAGACCGTGCTACCTCCCAGTGCACTAGATGGAAACTCTACTGACCTCTTGATGTAAAAACAAGTGCTTGCTAGAGTGTAAAAATATACGTCTTTATCCAACCTAGCTTGATAATGAATTCAGATCAAGTAAATGAGTAGAACAGACAATGAGAAGCAAAATGTACTTTTTCAATATAAGCGCAAGGAAAGGCAAATAAATAATTCAAGATATCAACAGCAGTGTATAAAGGGAGGAGCTTATTAAACTCAATTTACAGTGGAAGTAGGAAGGTTAAAATAATCAGGTGTAAAAAGCAGATCAACAAAGAGGAAGGTGGGTTTGAAAAACTAGCAGGAAATCACCAGCAGTGCTTTAGTTTATGCAGGCTTGAAATCTTTTCAGAAAAAGACAAAGGCTCAGAAATGTACTGTGTCTTTAAGTATCACTCAAGAAACAATTTAACCAATGAAAAAAACATGTGAAATGTGCAGCCTAGACACCTCCAGGTTAGTGGCACAGCACAATGCTTCAGAGATCATCCACGTGCAACTAACAATGGGCAACACTGCAATTCAAATTGTAGCTTGCTACAGATCACCCACCATGTCCCAGGAACCCCATTCCATGTTTCTGGAATCACTGGGAAACATAAAGATCCTACCAAACTCCCTAATATTGGGTGATTTCAATTACCCAAACATTAACTGGGAGAACTACTCAAGTACTAACTCCCTTGCCCAACATTTCCTAGAGTTTATAAACTCAAATGGCCTGGTTCAACTGGTCAATACTCCCATCAGAGGTGACAACATATTGGACCTGGTCATCACCAACATGGGTGACTGGTGTTCCACACCGGAGGTGAACCCCTCACTGGTTAGATCTGACCATAACCATATCACTTTGGACATCCACATTCTGCCCCCATCCCCAGACAAGAAAACCACCGTGAAAAACTTTTCAAAAGCAAACTTCATGTTACTTAAGACCGAGGTGAAAAGTTTCAAAGCCCCCATGCTGAAGGATAACACTGTCCAAGTTGCAAAATCCTTTACTAATGCATTCTATGGGCACCTACAAGAATGCATGCATCGTGCCATCACAAGCAAAACCAAGACTCACTCCTCCAAGAAAAGGAAACCAGTCTGGTGGACTACTTTCATAAACAAGCTATACAATAGAAGGAGGAAATTGGTACAGAAAAGAGTAAAATCCCAAGAAGGGAAGACATCCCTGATCAGTACCAACAAGAAACTATGATCCCTCATAAAATCCTCCAAGGTGAGCTTTGAAAGAAAAATTGCCAAGGACTCCAAAAATAACCACAAGGCATTCTTTAGCTATGTCAAGAATCTAAGTGGCAATGCTCAGATCTGCTCGGAGTTAGTGCAGAATGGCACAGAATACACTGAACTAACCGATATTGCCAACATCCTGGCAGACAGGGTCAGCGCAAACTTCACCCCCCTCTCACCCCCAAAAGGGCCCATAACCAAACTAGAAGAATGTAGAGTCCCTGAAATCACAGACACTCAAGTTAAAACAGCCCTCTCCAAAGCCAAAAACACAGCATCAATGGGACCAGACAGTGTCCCAGGCTGCATCCTACATGAGCTCAAAGACAAACTAACCCCTCACCTAAACACACTGTTCAAATTCAGCCTCTCCACAGGCTACACACCCATAGAGTGGCACACAGCAACGGTTATTCTGCTCTACAAAGGTGGAGCCACAACAGACCCCAGGAACTATCGCCCTATAAGCCTGACTAGCTTGGTCTGCAAGGCTATGGAGCGCATCATCATGGAACTCATTAATAGAGACATTGGGAACCTTCAAACACTGGACCCTACCCAGTTTGGCTTTGTTAAGGGGAGATCATGCCTTTTAAACCTGGTGGACTTATTTGAGACAGTTAATAAGGCTATAGATGAGGGAAAGGTGGTACACACAGCCTACCTAGACCTCCCTAAGGCCTTTAACACCATTCCCCATTCTGGTATTATAGATAAGCTCACCAGCCTGAACATAAACTCCTACATCACAAGATGGGTTGCCACCTGGCTCATGGACAGAACCCACATGGTGAGGGTTGCAGGAGCTAAGTCCGACTCTAAACCAGTTACAAGTGGCATTCCCCAGGGCTCAGTCCTAGGACCCCTCCTATTTGGCATATACTTCTCAGAGGTACAGGCAAGCACAGGAGGACTATAGCTGACCAAGTTCGCAGACAACTGCAAACTAGGGGCTATAATTGACTCTCTGGCTGACACAGACATCCTCCAAAAGAGTCTCACTGAGACGGATACCTGGTGTCAAAATCATGGCCTCAAGCTAAATGCCAAAAAGTGCATAGTCATCCCCTTTAGAAAAAACAAAGTACCCACAAACTACAACATAGGTGGTAGTCCCCTAAATACAAAGATGTACTAAGGGATCTGGGGATCCAAGTAGATAGTAATATCACCTTTGATAATCACATTGGCAAAGTGGTTAGAAAATCCTTCTATGTGGCCCACCTAATCACAAAAGGGTTCACATCCAAATCAAAAGTGCTCATTGTGCCCCTCTACTCATCACTCATCAGACCCATCATAGAGTACTACACCCCATTTGGGATGTACCTTACAAGACACCTGAAACAGCTGGAAAGACCACAAAAGTACCTCACCAAGAGGATCACTGGCCTCAAACAGATGCCCTATGCAGCTCAACTGAAGAAACTCCAGCTGTACTCGGTTGCATACCGTCTACTCAGAGGTGATCTCTGCCTGACATACAAGGCCATGTCCAACCCAGAATTGATGGACATGCTCCATCTAAAGAAAACCTTAGCCCCTCAAGCCACATGCTCTAGGGATCTAAACCTCACCACAACAATAAATAGGACGTGCTGGAGGGATAGATTACTGTCCCAGAGACTTCCCATGCTTTGGAACAAGATTCCAATCTACATTAGGCAGAGCTCCTCACTAGCACTCTTCAAAAGAAACCTTGACGAGTGGATGGGAAACAGAAAGTTTATCCCGGGGATCACTTCAGTGGCTCTGCTGGACAGAGGCACAGGGAACTAATCTAAGGGGGCGGCGAAAGCCAACACATTCTGGCTAGGCTTATAAATGCCTTCGGGCAGATAGCCTAGTGCCTACCTATGAACCTAAGATAATTTAAATGTATATCTCTGACACAGAACAAAAACACCAGGCCAAGCAGATTTCTTAAAACAGAAAACAAAATGGAGTAACTAAAACAGAAAGTAGCTCTATCAGTCCACAGACAAAAAATAAACGTTTACTTTCCTCACCCAGCAGGGAATCAACAGCAATGCTTTAGTTTATGCAGGCTTGAAATCTTTTCAAAAAAGACAAAGGCCCAGAAATTCAGTCTAGTTAAGTATCAACCAAGAGATAATTTAACTAATGAAAAAACATGTGAAAAATGCACCCTAGATAATTTAAGTGCCACTCACACATGGCATCCTCTATTCCCTACCACTGGATAATGATTTTCTAAAATTTAATACAGTATTTCTTGACATTCTCAATAGCGTTGCTCTTGTAAAAAAGAAGAGAGTTAAATTTATCCAATTACCCTGGCTATCCCATTCTGGTAGAAAGTTAAGGTATAAACAGACAAAGCTTGGAGAATGTGGCAAAATTTCAAAATTCAAGCTCACCTACAGACCTACAAACAACTTCAGTGCATAGCAAAACAAGTTACTGCTGATAAGAAATAGTTTTACTTCAACCTACAGGATAACTACCCCCCCCCCAAAAAAAAAAAAAAATTTGGTCCACTATCAAGAAAATATTATACCCTGGAACTCCTAGTACCAATTACTCCTGTCCAGAAAGCCTCTTCATTAGAAGCTGCTTCTAAATTTAACTCCTACTTTATAGAATGAATAGCCATCCTCACCAAAAACATCCTACAGAATCCTGCCACCCATGACAAATTTTAAAGCTCTAACAATGCCATTTTCAACTTAAAATCTGTCTTTACTTCCTGTATAAAAAATATTAAACAAACTTAAACCCTGCTCACCCTCTGTAGACAATCTCCCATATGAATATATAAAGACTGCTGCCCCCTCAATTGCCTAACAAATCTCTAGCTTGATCACTCAATTCTTCATGAGTCATATGTCCCATCTCTCTGGAAAAAAAAATCATCATTCTTCTTCATAAAGACAGAATTTCCACTGAAATAGCAAACGTCAGAGCATTTGTAATCTTGTCCCCTCTTTCCAAGATCTTAGAAAAATGTATTCATAAACAACTTTTACAGCATTTACTCCAAGAAAATCTATTAGCCTCTAACTGACATGGCTTTTGCCCAGATAATTACATAACAACTGTCCTTATTGCTTTTTTTTAGGCCACGTCATTAAAGCCAGTGGTCACAGCAATTTAGTTTCTTTCCTATTTTTAGATCTCTCTAAACCTTCTGATACAGTTTCACATACCAAACTGCTCATAAAAATGTCTGTTTTAGTCTTTTCCAGTACAAAAGTCACTTGGCTCTCTAGCTACCTATCCAACTGGCTACAATCAGTTAAATGGGTCTCTATTTACTCATCTTTTTTCCCAGTTAATACAGGTATCCCACAAGGCTCTGTACTTGGCCCTCTCCTTTTTAACATATTTTTAAATGATCTACATGCATCCTCCCAACAAGCTACACTTATACAATATGCAGATTACTCCACTGTCATTTGCACATCTGATAGCCCTTCCCAGTTACTATCACTCAGCAGGCTTTCAACTCTATTGAAGTGACAGTCAGCTTTTCCTCAATTCAAATAAAACATAACTGCTCTTATTTCTCCACAAATCCCAAACAGACATAAATGACACCTTTAAAGTATCCTGTCTCAACAATACTGAAATTGAAGTTGTACCTCACAAAAACTTACTTGGTGTCATAATAGATGATCAACTGAAATTTGATCTTCATATTCAAAAGTGCATAAACACAACACACTGAAAACTGGCCATGCTCTATAGATCACAAAGATTCATTACCAACTCCACAAGTTATTCTAGCCAAACCATACCTCCTTCCTTCACTACTGTATGCCTCACCCATTTTCACCAACATTCAGATCTCCTTAAGATTAAACCTGGAGCTCTTCTATACCAAAGTAACTAGGTTTGTAGCCAGTCAGTCATACCACTGCTCCACCCTCAGATATTTAAAGTGGCTTGAGCTACCTCACTTCCTCAAGTTCATCCAACTCCTGCTTGGTCATAAAATGGCCTACAAAGCCTCATCCTATCCAGAAACCACACCATTCTTAACCATTACCTCCCTAATCATCCTCTTCACTCACCTGAGAAACATCTCCTTGAAATCCATTAACCAAAAAAATCTGTCTGTCATTGCCTATATTTCTACTCAGTAGCCAAGGTCTGGAACAGTATTCCTACAGATATTAGAGCAATGCCATGTAGTCACATATTCAAACAATCTCTAAAGAGATTTATCCTTAACTCCTGGCTCTGTACATGTATTGCACATGGCTGACACTACCAGCTATTCCTACCTTCTCTTCCTTTTTTTCCCCTATATCCCTTCTTCCTTCTCTTATTAGCCAAAGCACCAGTTACTTATCTGATAGCTCCCTACGTTAACACCATTTCCTTTTTTTCCCCTATATCCCTTCTTCCTTCTCTTATTAGCCAAAGCACCAGTTACTTATCTGATAGCTCCCTACGTTAACACCATTTCCTAATGCAGATTACTCCACTACTAGAGCATTACTCTAGCTCCAACACCCTAGCCCAAAGGTTCCTAGAATTTATAAACTCAAATGCTATGGAACAACTTGTTACCACTCTCACAAGAGGGGAAAACATACTGGACCTGATCATCACCAACATGGGGACTCTATGCTCCAGACCAGAAGTGTATCCCTCACTGGTAAGATCAGACCATAAACTAATCTCACTGGATATTCACATCCCGACCCCACCCCCTGCCCAGAAAACCACAGTGAAAAACGTCTCTAAAGCAAATTTCACACTCCTCAAAACCGAAGTGGAATCCTTCAAAGCCCCCGGGCCTGTGGAAAATACGGCCCAGACCACAGAATCCTTTATAAACACATTCTATGAACACCTTCAGGAATGCATGGATCATGCAATCCCAAATAAAACCAAGACCCAATCCTCCAAAGGCAGACGTCCTGTCTGGTGGACCCCAGCCATAAACAAACTATACAATAGAAGGAGGAAGCTACTACATGATAGAGCAAAATCCCAAAAAAGGAAGGCATCTCTGATCAGTATTAGCAAAAAACTATGGGCACTCATAAAATCGTCTAAGGCCAGCTTCGAGAGAAAAATTGCACAGGACACTAAGGATAATCACAAGGCTTTCTTTAGTTATGTTAGGAACCTCGGTGGGAATTCCCAGATATGCTCAGAAATAGTCCAAAATGACAAGAAATACACTGAACCCAGAGACTTTGCCAACATCCTAGCTGACAGGTTCAGCACAAACTTCTCCCCCCCCCCCACTAAAAGGGCAAATATGTATCCCAGCAGCGTGCTGCCACCCTGACATCTCAGATGCTCAGGTAAGAGCCGTCCTCTCCAAAGAAAAAAACACAGCATCAATGGGACCAGATGGTGTCCCGGGCTGCATCCTACATGAACTCCAAGAAGAGCTAAACCCAAACATAAAACTACTGTTCAATCTCAGCCTTACTACAGGATATGTACCCAAAGAGTGGCGTAGAGCAACAGTGGTCCCTCTCCACAAAGGTGGTGCCTCAACAGATCCTGGAAACTATCGCCCCATAAGCCTGACAAGCTTGGTCTGCAAAGCTATGGAAAGGATCATCATGGACCTCAAAAATAAAGATATTGGGGACCTACAGACACTGGATCCTACCCAGTTCGGCTTTGTTAAGGGCAGATCCTGCCTCTTAAACCTGGTTGATTTCTTTGAAACAGTCACCAAGGCCATTGACGAGGGGAAGGTGGTCCACACAGCCTACCTGGACCTCGCAAAAGCCTTCGATACAATACCCCACTCGGGCATTATAGATAAGATCACCAGCTTAAATATAAACCCCTATGTCACTAGATGGGTTGCAAACTGGCTAAAGGACAGAACCCACATGGTTAGAATTGCTGGAGCCATGTCAGACTCCAAACCAGTTACAAGTGGCATCCCACAAGGCTCAGTCCTGGGACCTCTCTTGTTTGGTATATATTTCTTGGAGGTACAGGCCAACATGGAAGGACTGTGGCTGACCAAGTTCGCAGATGACTGCAAACTGGGCGCCATAATCAACTCTCCAGCTGACACAAGCATCCTCCAAAAGGGCCTCATAGAAACAGACAACTGGTGCCAGAGCCATGGCCTCAAGCTAAACGCCAAAAAGTGTATAGTCATCCCCTTTGGCAAAAACAAAGTGCCCACAAATTACCACATAGGTGGTAATCCACTAAGTACAGAAGAAGTAATTAGGGACCTGGGGACTCAAGTTGATAGTAATCTCTCTTTTGACAACCTCGTGGCCAAAGTGGTTAGAAAAACATTTTAAATAGCCCACCTAATCATGAAGGGATTCACATCTAGATCAGGGGAGGTCATTGTGCCTCTTTACTCATCCCTCATCAGGCTCATAATTGAGTATAATTCCCCTTTTGGGATGTACCTTACCAGACACCTGCAGCAACTGGAAAGACCCCAAAAGTACCTCACCAAGAGGATCAAAGGGCTCAAACAGATGCCATATGCTGCCCGGTTAAAGAAACTCCAGCTCTACTCAGTGGCATACCGCCTGCTCAGAGGCGATCTGTGCCTGATGTATAAAGCAATGTCCAACCCGGAATTAATGGACATGCTGCACCTCAGAAAATCCAAATCCCATCGAGCCACGTGCTCGAGAGACTTGAACCTCAGCACTGAAATAAATTGGACATGCTGGAGGGACAGATTCATAACCCAGAGGCTCCCTTCACTCTGGAATAAAATCCCAGTCCAGGTTAGGCAGAGTCACTCATTGACTCTCTTCAAGAGGAATCTTGATGAGTGGATGGGAGATCGTAGGTTTACCCCGGGTATCACTTCTGTGTCACTATTAGACAGAGGCACAGTATACTAACCTTGAAAAAGGGCATAGCAAAATTAATTTAAAATGGGTGGCGAAAGCCAAACACACTCTGGCTAGGCTTATAAATGCCCTAGGGCAGATAGCCTAGTATGAACCTATGAACCTATGAACCTATAATCTTCCTGCAACTGCAAAATCTCTTTTCTTTCTCTTAGTCTTTTGCCTATATTTAAAATGTATAACATCTTCACCACTGGTTATCACTTTACTAGGTGTTCAATATCCTATGATTGTTGTTTAATATTCACTGTATGATTTTCTGATCTGACTTTATTTATCCTCTATGCTGACTCTACTATTTGTTACTGCACATTATATGATAATATTATGATTTTTTTTAATTGAACTATGTATGTTGGAGCTTTTCTCCCTGGGCCTCCTCTGAAAATGGGATTTATGCCCACTTGGACTTTCCCGGTAAACAAATGGCAAATAAATAAATAAATAAATACCAGGCCAAGCAGATTTCTTAAAACAGAAAAAATGGAGCAAATAAAAAGCAGCTCTATCAGTCACAGACAAAACTGTGCAGCCCAGATAATTTAATGCATTATTATTTCAGATAAAATTAAAATTAAAATTCACATATTTGTTTTCTAGTATGGAGCAAATGTTAAAATGATATTTTTGTACTAGTCTCTACAGCTTCACTTTGACAAATGTATTTTTAAAATGTGTAAAATTTTAACAGATATTCCTTCAGTTCATTTGGGAAAAAATGCCATTATCATTTGATATTCAGTGAATAGTTTAAACATACAGTAAACAGGAGATACATGGGACTACATTGTACCAGTTTCATTATTATTTACTCTGAGATGGTATGATATATGCAGGGTATCAGATCAATTGATATATATTTAGGAATCCTGATGGAGGTAAAACATGCCAATGTTATAAATTTGTACGTTTCTAAATTACATCCCTTTTTCAGATGTAAAATATTTCCACCTCTTCCTAGGGCAGATTATGGCACATTGTGTAAATGTAGTATATCTAACACACAAGCATTTACATTTAAATATCTATTTCAGATGTAAAATTACTCTAAGATTTCCTCTGAGATTCAGCAAGCAGCCGTGCAGGAATAAGTTATTCCTGCATGGCAGGGACTGCTCCTGCACAGTATGGCAGTGCACCTTGCATATTCATGAAGGTGTGCTGCCTGTGCTCTTAAACTAACACAGAGCCATGTACGACTGCAGGGGGATATGTCTGAGGCAGAGCTCTCACAATACACATGCCCCTGTATTCCAGAATTGCCTTTCAGCAATTAAAATGAGCGTGAAAGCTCATAACACCCCCAACACATCATGATATCTCTCAACTGTACAGATTTTCGCAGAATGTCCACAGTTTTGTCCCATATTTTGGTGTGTTCCTCCTAAAAACTGTATCTGTCTATAAAATAGCTGAGGATTGAATTCATTAAATAATGACAAATATTTGAGTTTAAAAGACTTTACATCCTTCAGAAAATCCATGCTAATGCAAGACTGAAAGATCAATATTTAAAATCTGTCCTTCTATTTGTCCCCCCATCATTTTAGGGTTTGTCCAGAGTTTTTGATCCAAGAAGTTGAGAGGTATGCCCACCATGAAGCAGAAAGCTGATAAAATAAAAGGTTTAGCATTAGCAGGGATATTCTGAAGGGTATAGGTAAAATAACACAACAAAACTTTTTTTTTATAGAAATGCGATAAAGTTTAAATGTAGCTGTGCGGGTGTTCCCGTTGTTTAACTACACTTAGTCCAGCTTGAAAAGCACAAGAAGCTAAATAGCAAGAGACATCCAACATAAACAGTATTGCAATAATGTAATAGTTAGAGTGTATGCTTTGCGAGCAGCTATTCCCGGTTTGATCCTCATTGTAACCAATTCGCATTTTAAATGTGACAGCAGTGCAGAAACAATTTTTTTTGCTTGTATTATCTACTAAATAACATATATTTTTTAACCAGAGTACTGCATTAGGTCCAGATGTGAGGTGTCAGTGTAATAAAGTGGTGAAATCCCCATATAAACACAAGTACCCCTTGCAGTATAGTCACACATGAATAAATGTAATGAAAGCACATTGGGGGATGTCAGGGACAGTAAACAAATGTATAATATGTAATGAATGATGAATCAATGCCATACAGCAAATAGTCTATAAAATGAAAGATAAGCAATGCTAAGCATTGCATAGCTCTGCTTACCAGGTGTAAGCATTGTGTAAATATGACTGCTAAGCAATGAGTAGCCCAGCTAAATGGATTTGCCCATTGGTAAACAGTGCTGAACCTGCCCTTTTAAGCAATGCCAACCTTAGCTAAGCAGGTTTGCCCCTAGCTTAGCTTAGCTCAGCATATTCAAAACTGTCCAATCACAGTAAAGGGGGGGGGTGGAAATAGGCCGTATTTAAACCCCACAGGTGGGAATACAGCTCATAATTGGTTGCAGCTTCCTACTGTAGGCACCATGGCTGGAGTTGGAGAGGGAGTGCAATTCTGGATGGAGCGCTGGGGCATCCAGGAGTCCAAGGTCATGGTAGGACTCCTGGTAAAAAAACATGATGAGCGACTACAGCAGGGCCAGTACCAGGACTCCCAATATAAAGTGGAAGCCTGGGACCGTATCGCCCATGACCTAACCAGTGCCACTGATATCCCTTGGACTGGTTGCAGGTCAGGCACCACTATGCCAACTTGAAACGGAGGAAGAGGAAGCTCTTGGATCAGTGGATCCAAGAATCTAGGCAGAGGGGTGATATCCCAGCAGTGTGTAAGTACTCATACCAGTAACTGTTTAATAATGTCCAGCCTGTGTATATGATGGATAGGTATGGCTAAATATTTCTCTTACAGCTGCAGCTGAGTGGGCTGTGAATCAGGAAACCCATGTGAGTAGGCTGCAAATGCTGCATTGTGAGGCTGGTGAGTAACAATCCTGATTGTAGTAATCACACCAAATAAATATAAAAGTAGTAGAAAGTCAACTGCCAGTATAAAAAATGTTTTGTGTATGGGTTGTACTGAATAAACCAGACAATATGACAGTAATAGTCCTATATAGGTCGTATTTAAATAAAACTGCAACTGCCTTGCAATAAAGCTCTAAATCCTGGATTGATTGTGTTTACTCTGGTATCGTATGGCATTTTTAGTGTTGCATTCTTTGAATAGTAATGTTATATTAACCACTGTTACCCACACTGTGCTACATAATAAAATGTCTAGGAATGTTTGTCTAAGACTGTTGGAATTACAAGGTCAGATTGTACAACCAGCCATGGTTCGAATCCTGGGAGTGGTAGTAAGCTGTATGCATAATCATACTTCGCAACTGTACAGATTTGTTCAGAATGTCCAGATAATTGGTTCATATTTTCTGCCTGTTACCCTGTCCCCCTGGCAAATCAGTGGGATGATCTCAAAATTTTAGGCAGCAAATAATGACATACATCTGATTTTCAGACCTCAAAATCTTCAGAAAATGTATATAAAACTAACTTGTCACTCTAGCAACTCACCAAAAGTTTATGAGAGCAATATTCAAAATATGTCCCATTTGTATCCACATGTTGTTAAGCTATGACCAGAGTGTGTGCATTAACATACTGAGAGGTATGTGTATAATATCAACTCAGAATCTGTTAATATGTGTGGAAACATTCAGGTAGCGTTAACAAACATTCCCTCCACAGGTCTGTCAGATAAGAAAACTGTGTCTGCCAATAAAGATTGAAATCCTGAACTGGTAGTGTTTAGTCTGGTATTGTATGGCATTTTTAGTGTTGCATTCTCTGAATAGTAATGCTGTATTAACCACTGTTACTCACACTGTGCTACATAATAAAAATGTCTAGGAATGTCTGTATAAGACTATTGAAATTACAAGGTCAGATTGTACAACCACGAGAGACTTAGACAGAAAACACTAAAGAGATAGACAGCAATATCCAAACAGCACACTCTACTGTGACTTAAATAGTTGTATTTTTAGCAGACACAGCCACGGTTTGAATCCTGGGAGTGGTATTAAGCTGTATGCATAATCATACCTCTCAACTGTACACATCCTTTCAGAATCTCCAGATAACTGGCTCATATTTTCTGCCTGTCCCCCTGTCCCCGTGGCAAATTAGTAGGATGATCTCAGATTTGTAGTCAGCAGATAATGACATACATTTGATTTTCAGACCACAAAACCTTTAGAAAATGTATATGAAAACAAATCCTGTCACTCTATCAGCCCTCCAAGTTTATGAGAGCAATATTCAAAATATGTCCCATTTCCACCCCAGTGTTGTCAAGCTTTGACCAGAGTGTGTGCAATAAGAGATTGAGAGGTATGGCCATAATATTAACTTGGAATCTGGGAACGTGTGTAGAAACAGTCAGGTATTCTTAACAAACATTCCCTCCACATGTATACCAGGTAAGAGATGTAGAATTTAGCTATAAGACAGCTGAAGTATACACTTGTTTACAAATATACCACTGGCCAAACCAAGACCATAGGGTAGTGTAAAAATCCTGTACCTTACTGATTAGAGCAATAAGCATTAAAGTTGTGAGAACTACAGGGATATATACGGTAACTGACATCTCTCTCCCCCCCACCATATTTGCAAAAATAATCCAAATACACAAATCAATGGGTATGTTTACACCAAACCTACTGTTGGGACATGTGTCTTATTGTTCAATAAATATTGAAATGTGTTTCTATTAATGTTCTCTGTTGAAATACTATCATTAGTGGCCTGTTGCTATCAATGTAACCTACATGCCGTTGTAATGGTCACTGCTGCTCCATATATATGCATGTGTTCTGTTTGCTATGCAACTGTTCCAAATCTGGTGTTTTGGGTTAATGGGAATATCCAAGCCTGCTGTTATAACTAATCCTGCAATGTGTTGACTACTACTAACCCACATATGTTTTAAAACTGCAACACCATACCACGTTTGGGAAGGCTGGTCCCAGCGGACCCACCTCTCCCACCTCATCCTGCCATGGCCTGGTACCACAATCAGATGAGGTTGTATAGGTGGGTCCCACCTCATCTGGCCCAGTTCCATGGCCAGATGAGGTGGGACCCACCTCTCCCTCCTCATCTGGCCATAGCACCAAGCTCCAGCACGTCTGGGACCCACCCTGAGATCTCCTCTTCCACTGGTCCTGCACCACCTTTGGGTGGACCTGCCTCAGTGGATGGGGCTCGCCCCTTCGGAGTGGGAGCAGAAAAGAAACTGCCACCAATAGTCAGGTCCAGGGCTTGGTGCAGTGATTTCAGCAGGGAGTTTGGAAATATGCTATGCTAGCTTGAGGGCCGTGTGGCACATTTAGAGGGTCAGCCTGCCTCTCCTACCCAGCCCCCAGCACACCCACCTTTGGGGCTGTGAAGGTGCAGTGTTGACTGCCCATGGGTGGGGACCTCAAGTCCCACTGTTTCCATTTGGGGGCTCATGGGCTTCTGACCTCCAAACACCCCTCTCTGTCCAAGGTGTTTATCCCCACATGTGTCATATACCACCCTGTATGCTGTCTTATCTATCTTGTCTGTCTTCCCACCCAACCTGCCTACACAAATATACCTGCTATGCTTCCACAACATCCCACCCTCACCTTAAAAAAAAAAGGGCAATCTGTTCCCAAAAAAAAATCTTGCCCCATACATAGCTGTCCATTTTGCACACGTGTCCACTGGACACATGTAATCTGGTATAACTGGCTTCACAACATATTATTGTTGTCTCAGGGGTTTGAGTGTCCAAATCTACCTCCAAATTCAGTTAATATGCACAACTGTTGCTGTAGAAAAAATCAACAGCTATGGACCTTCCCTAAACCTGTCCTGCACATCCCTAGCTACTTTCCCTATTGTCTTTCCCTCTGCATGCCCCCTTTTTCACCATTTTCCTATCACCCCGTTTTCTTTTCTTTTAAAGAAATTAGCGCGGGGGTAAGCGGGAGTAAGCACTTTTAAGCAGTAGTAAGTGGGTTTAAGCCTGTTTGCACGGCGGTAAGCAATGCCTACACAGAATAAGCAAGTTTACAGCTAACTGGCTGCAAGCATAATTAAAAGAAATTTAGCATTCCTTACCGTCGAGCAGACCTGCTTACAACTGCTTGAAAGTGACTTAGTCACTCTGTATCCAACAGCCCTTGTTCTGCCCAGCAACAAAATAATCAGTCCTTGCAAGTCCTGAACCCAGGACCCTGCACACTATAGCCACAGGGATTTACCAATACATCATTTGAGCTGCACACATATGTCATGTTTTCTCAAACATATCATGCAGCGCAGTCATTCAACAGTAGGGAAAATGTATTTATATATATAGATGTATGTATGTGTATATATATATATATATATATATATATATATATATATATATATATATATATATGTATATATATATATATATATATATATATATATATATATATATATATATATATATATATACACACACATATATATATATATATATATATATATATATATATATATATATATGTGTGTGTGTGTGTGTGTATATATATATATATATATATATATATATATATATATATATATATATATATATATATATATGTATATTGCATTCGCACATTGGAACCACACTCTGAACTTCTCACTGCAAAACATCTGACCAAATGCACTGTTAATGGGGCTTAAGGGGCCCAAATTAGGGATTTCTTTCCCTTCCTCCACAGCTGAACAGACATGCCTAGCTACACAATAACCAGCACTTGCAAGTCTTGAACCCAGGACCCTGCACAACACACCCACAACAACTTAACAGTAA
>NC_056726.1:1907288889-1907301389 GCF_019279795.1 Protopterus annectens
CTGCATCACAGTGGTGACAATGGTGGCATATCTGAAGGGTAAGTAAGAGTCCGGCAGTATAACTAACAACCTGTCAGTGCAAGATGTGTGGACAGAGATGAACATAATGGTGGAACACATGGCCTACAGTAGGGACATGTCTGAAAAATTACCCTTAAACAGTGGCTACAACAGTGAGTGTATATATCAGTTTTACAATGGCAACTGTTACAGAATTACCCTTATACAGTGGCTACAACAGTGAGTGTATATACCAGTATTACAATGGCAACTGTTACAGATCTACACAATGGCATATCACAATACCACTTTCCACAACTTCTACAACCAGTAATGTGATCCTAACATGAGCAATGAATGCGTAAGATGGAATACTATGTTAGGACAACAAATATGGAGAATATATACCTTAACAAACAATGGAAGCATATGTGTGCACACACTCCAAATAACATATTTTGGATGCAGCTTTTGAGGTACTGCAGCAGTCACCCATCTTGAGTATGCACCTTCCATCAAGAATGGGTCCTCAATGTCACACCAAGTAATGTTCTGCTGTCCATGAAGTATGTCGATGACATTTTCCCTCTCACCTGCAACAGAGGTAGCCATGGCTTGCACACATCTTACAAACCATGGAATGGATCCCATATCCAAAAGGTAGCACTCAGGAGTGGGAGACGTAGCCTTACCTCACCATTGCATATACCACGGCAAACAGTGCTGACAAGCATGTATGTGACGCTGAAGTATGGGGAACCATTAGTGCAGAAAATAAACAGATTCCCATCCAAGACAGATGACAACATACTAAAGAAATTGTTAATCTATACATAACTTATGTTTCTATGGAGCCTATATCTCTGTTTAATATTCTTGTGTACTTTCTTTATGACATGCTATTGGAGCTTTTCACCCCGGGCCTCCGCTGAAAATGGATATGTGTCCAACTGGACTTTCCCAGTTAGCAAATGTAAAATAAAAAATAAATAAATAAAAAATAAAATGTTGCAAACTGGTCATGCAGGCTGCCCAGACACATGCAGGAACACTGGGGACTTGCAGGAATGTCTAGCAAGTACTGCCTGTGCAGTACCTGTGTCGACAATTACCTGGACTCTGCATAAGTGTGGCCTATGGGTTAGGGTAATCAGATGAAAGAGCTGTTCCACAGGAGATATCATCCAGTGCTCTCTACAGGTAGCATATACATAACATCAAGTCTCCCAAAGGCATGTGCTGCAATGTGTAATGGTGTACTGAGCCCAAGGCTGAAACCTACAGACAGTATTATTAAAAATACATGTACTGCACAAGCAACACCTCACTCTACCTCAGGCCCACCATCTCCATCTGTATCTTGCTGGTGCTAGTGTACACCTGTAGATTTGTTTTTCATTAGTAGGAACTAGGCCAGTAGACATGGTGTTGTGAATTTGGGACACTGCAAAACTACACTCATGTGTGTCCCATAGATGTCAGGCATCTGCAAAAAGGATGAGGATGGGGAGGGGTATCATCCTGAGACACAATAGTGAACTGAAACATACATCTAAAGCTCACTAAGAATGGCTGTATCTGAACAAAGTCAAGGTCATGCATTGTATCAGACATAACCCTGACTCCACAGCAATAGTGAAGGCACTGTGTGACCTCCAAGAGTTAGGAAACATGAGCTGACCTTGCAATCTGGCAGAGTTGGGGGGCATTTGTAGGGCAAAGTGACCAAATAATGGCAAGTGCAGATGGGCCATGCTAGTATACCCCTTCCAGGAATAGTGACTGCTGCAGTACACTTGACAGTTGGGTAATGAGAGGTCTGTGTAATATCTTTGTGCCACCTCACCTGTAAGTGTGTTTGTGTGTGTGTGTGTGTGTGTGTGTGTGTGTGTGTGTGTGTGTGTGTGTGTGTGTGTGTGTGTGTGTGTGTGTGTGTGTGTGTGTGTGTGTGTGTGTATGTGTGTGTGTGTCTGTGTGTGGAGGTAAGCAATGATGTACAGGTCCTAAAGTACATTTTCTTTTTCCCACTCACAGGTGGCGAGGTGGGTCAGGGTCCCTACTATAGGCAAACGGATGTTAGTGTCCATACAGACTTTGACAATGATGATAGGTATGGTGAGGCACAGATGGGGTTGTTAGGGGCTGAAGATGTGCCATCAGTTGACATCCCACTGTTATCCACACCATCCTCGCAAACAGTCACATTGCGTATACATACCCCATCACCAGTGGTCATAGATGAGGGACAGTTGGCAGGTGGTGGCATGGGACAGGACAGTGTGGGGACTATGGCAAGTGTGTATCTACACAGCAGCTATAGCCAGATGACTGGCGAGGTACCACATAGGCAGATGTACAGGGGTGCTCATAGGAGGGCTGCTGGCCATCATGCCCATGGCAGAAGTGCCACAGCAGGTGTCACCAGACACATGTTTTGGGCCATCATGGAGGCACAGGCATGTATGCAACATTATATCAGACAGGGTCTGAGGCTTCAGAGGACTAGTAATTCTGCTGTTATTGACAACATCCATGATCTCGCAGGTGCCCACCATTGTTTTGCAGAGGTCCTGGATAGATGGCTGAGTGAGATGGTGGGAATCCTCGACCATGCAATGTCCATGTTAGAGCATATGGTAGGAGTAGGATGACAGCCACGTGGACATAGGTCAGCAACACCAACAGGTGGAGGTCTACATGGACATGCAACAAGTCAGAGTTACTCCCATATTGACAGTACCAGCACCAGAAATGCAGAGGGATGCTGTCCACACCACAACTCAGCAGGCCACATGTACGTGGCCCTGGCTGGTCCCAACAGGGACCCGGATCCAGAGGACATGTGTCATCATCAGGGGAGAGTAGCATATCTGGCCTTGTACCTGGTAGTGCCCGTGGAACCCCTGGCAGGCACAGTTCTCGTGTCCATGGCTGGAGACGGTGAAATGAATGGTCGGCACCTGTCCAATAAACCCCTGTATAGGGCAGTCACATGGCCGAACTATGTGCATACATATACACATACATCACCAAAACAGCTAGGGCACCTCCATACCTACATACGCCACATCTGCACAGCCCAGTTCATAACAAAAACCCCTAACACACACACACATGATGTCAACCAAATGGCTCAGCCTAGGTCTCTGGCAAAACCACAACACACCCTGTTCATATGACGATACATATGCCACATCCCTGTCATCCATACCATTGATGCAGGGACAGGCTAATATGGTTCTGATGCACAGGGTGAATGTACTAAGGTGCAGCAATGTAATGCTGTGTAACATGTTTTCAGTTGGAATGTTCAATGCTTACATGTTAGGATGTGTAGCTGTTCAGCCATGATACATTATAGCTGTTATTAACACTGACTGATAGTGGTCCCCATAATGTATTCAGTTTGAGTTGTAGGTGTCTATGTGCCAGCAGGATGTTGGTCTGCTGTTGTTTCCTACAAGGGGTATGGCACTGTGGTGACACATTGACTGTGTCCTATTCCGGAAGCATCTGAACACAGGTGCCAGGTATGTATAAGAGTTACTGCATGTGCCACATAGCTGATAGATCTGAAGGGTGTATACAGGTGAGTGCATGGTGGCTAATGTCAGCAGCCTTTCTACAGTATGTTTCAGGATAACACACACACACACACACACACACACACACACACACACACACACACACACACACATACACACACACACACACACACACAAACACACAGGCTTTGGTGTTGATGCAATACACAGAGAATACTGTACACATGTATGTACTTAATTTTGGAGTGTAATTCCACCAAGACATAATAAGTAAACATCACATCAGTAAATAATCAGTCTGCAAATTTAATATCATTGACTATGGTACTGGCAGGGTATATGTCCCCTTCCCCAATGTTGTGCAATCCTGGCATTGGTAAGCATAGGTGTGCTGGTTTGAGTGGCACAGCCCTACACTTTGGAGGGTGTGTGGTGGTGTACAGCCACACATAGTGTGAGTGATGACTACTTAACCTGTTATCATACACTGTACAGTATTACAACAGACTAAGCATGGAGATACACACAACAATAACCCCAATGTGGGTGGCTGTGTCCACAACATCGAAAGCCAACTATATGTACCAACTCCAGTATCGCTGTACAGCTATACAGTGGGGAAGAGGGCATTTACACATCTACTACTAGTTTTCATGGAATGAATTTCCATGACATGATTCCATTGAAATGTTAGTATTTACCAGTCAGTTCTCAGACAGATGACCTTCTAGGACATGTATATTCTGCAAACTGAAGTAGACCCTTTCACATACATGCACACTTACTTGGCAACACTGAGAGTAAAACCCTGCCTAGGTACTTATTGCTACTAATGTGTTTGGCATTAATTTCACACACCACACAGCTTTTAGGATGAGGTGTGTCCAAAGTCTTTTGTTAAGTGAGGAACATCACCAGGCCTTGTACAGTATGGCAATGGGGGATGTACTGGTGTTAACAGACAATACATAGTATGCCATACTGTCATATACACACTGACAAAAACATAACAGTCATAGACACATCTGAAAGACCTGGGTTTATCAGTGCTAACTACATTGTCAGTAAGTCCATTCTGTTACTGATAATTTGCACACAGCACATGCATCATTGGGCTGGATAGTGTACTCAGTTACCTGTATGGCTGATGATGACAGTGGTCCTCATACACTGGACCTTGGGAATGCAATGGGGGTACCATGGTGGAAAGACTGTATACCCAGCACCCACACCCCACATTGGATATTTTACTCACTGAAACCAATGATGATACTCTGACATACCCACAATCATACATTGACCAGGACTGCAATACCACCCCTTGTCTATCGCATCAGTGCTATTACAGGGATATGAATTTATTGTACATGCCACAGGGATAGTAGGGTTATGGTTTGTCATGGCTCTCCTACTGTCAGCAACATCACTATGCCTTATACTGTATGGCCAGGTGTATTGTATTTGGAGAATGTGGCCTCAAAATGCTGTATCCTACAAATATACACACTTGCACACATACACATGCTTGCCAGGACTCAGAAGGTAACCCATGCCTATTTAGCCATATGTACAACAGAGGTGTGCTGGTACTGCAAGCTCCATGTAGCCCATAGGGTGAAGAGTGTGACAAGGTACATTTAATGTGCATTACAGCAGCAGCCATTTCTAACTATGGCACTGAGGGGTGTAGTGGGTGTGAAGGTCCTCAGTGTATTATCAACTGCATGTTTACAAACACACAGACACTGTTATTCTCAGCAATGCAGACTGGCACATATGTCAATACTGGGGTCCATAGGTGTAGGTGTTCCTAGGTGTGTACCAGGATATTGTCCATGAAGAGATGAGAAGAGTAGGGGATGTGGGTACAGTGGTATCATGTAACCTGACATTTGTCAGCAGGCCATCTATCAACTGATGCCATGTGAGTGATCCTCAGGGTAACAGTTAAATGCAACATCCAATCATCTGGTTGCCTCTTGCAGAGGGCCAGTGAGGTGCTCCAATTGACATGTATGCAACATATATCACATAATGTGGCCAGTGCCTGGGTTGGAGGCCTGTAACAAGCATGTTCTGTTGACTGTGGTAGTCTAGTTGAGGTATCCATGGCATGTGTGCATACAGGGTGGGGTTTCCTAACTGTGGTATTCATAACACAGCTGGGCAGACATGTCAGTGTCAGTCAAGCATAGATTGCCTGTGAGCAGCCCAGATGGATACCTGATGTCTGCACATCTGTACAGAGGACAGACAGAAATCAGCTGCCCAACAGGTTATGCATTAGGATTAATGTTTTGACAGATAGACATCTAACACTGATTAGTATGTCATTACTACATGACAGCAGCCCTCAATGACATGTCCTATACACATATTAGTCTACAGTTAATATCCACATATCAGATCAATAGCCAGTAGCAAGTACTTAATAACACACAGCTCACACACCAAGAACATGATAGACAGTACTCAGAGTCCAGCTTTGCTTGCAGGGGTGTATGGTTCCAGTACTACAATCTGCAATCAACTCTTACTTGGGAAAGCACTGTTAACAGCAGCAATGTAATGATACAATACATGCAAGTGTGACTGCATATAACCTGGGATACTACCCATGTATGAAACACATACAAAACGGAAAGATTGTTGTACTAGCCATATATACTCAGGTGTCCCAGACAGTATACTCACACCCCTTGCTACTGTAATGACAGCACGTAGAAGCCTGTTATGTACATGGAATTAAATACACTTATTAAAGATGTCATTACCCTGCTATTTTATTAGACTGGAATATGATCACTGGTTACCAAGGCTAAGCTTTGCTTAACAGGTGTAACCATTGCTTAAATGTAAATGATAAGCTTATTTGTGCACTGGTAAGTGAAGCCAACACGGTGTAAGGGTCTATTCGTTTATCCGAAAGTTACCACCGCTTACTGTCGGGCAAACCCATGCAAACACATTTAAAGCTGCTCAAAACTGTCTTAATCACTCTGTATCCAATAGCCCTTGTTCTGCCTAGCTAGAAAATAAGCAGCTCTTGAACCCAGGACCCTGTACGTTATAGTCACAGCAGCTAACCACTAAGCTATCACAGCTGTGAAGATGGTTGTTGTTTTTTTCCAATATGTCTGTCATTATACGTACTGAATAGTATTGAACAACTGCTTTGGCTTCTACAATTGTGTAGTACATGTTAGTGATATTAATGTTGAATCAAGTAAGTTGTTATATATAACTATACACATATCAGATAAACATGGTGTGATACATCTGGGAAGGTATATACAACAGTCATGCCTACATATATATAAATATATATATATATATATATATATATATATATATATATATATATATATATATATATATATATATGGGTCTAGGACATTTCACTGAATGCACATTCCACTGAAAGTCAAATTAGTGTGCACTTTTCACTGAAAGCTCAATTCACTGAAAACTCAATTCACTGAAACACATTTCACTGTAATTTATATATGGCCTTTTCCCCACTGTAGTGCAACCCTGGAGTTAGTATATATAGTAAGGGTGTGTGTGGGGGCACCGCCCCCACATCGGGGGTGTGTGGGGGCATAGCCCCCCACATATTTTAAATATTTTGAATTATATACATGGATACTTGCAATTCCATTATATTACTTTTTTCCAAAAATAATATATACTTAAAATATGTGGGGGGATATGCCTACCACACCCCATACCCCCCTTACTATATATATTTATATATGTGTGTGTATATATATATATATAAATACTAACTCCAGGGTCGCACTACAGTGGGGAAAAGGCCATAAATAACTTTCAGTGAAATGTGTTTCACTGAATTGTTTTCAGTGAATTGTGCTTTCAGTGATTTGTGTTCAGTCATTTGAGTTTCAGTGAAATGTGCATTCAGTGACATGTCCTAGACTCATTTAGCTATATATATATATATATATATATATATATATATATATATATATATATATATATATATATATATATATATATATATATATATATATATATATATATATATATATATATATATATATATATATATATATATATATATATATATATATATATATATATATATATATATATATATATATATATATATATATATATATATATATATATATATATATATATATATATATATATATATATATATATACATATATATATATATATATATATATATATATATATATATATATATATATATATATATATATATATATATATATATATATATATATATATATATATATATATATATATATATATATATATATATATAGATATATATATATATGTCTGTATATCTATCTCTGTATATATATGTATATATATATATATATATATATATATATATATATATATATATATATATAGATAGATAGGTGTATATATATATATATATGTATATATATAGGTTCATAGGTTGGTACTAGGCTATCGGCCCTAGGGGCTATACAAGTCTAGCCATAACAGTTCCCTGGCTATTTCTTCCCAGGAAATTTACTTCCATGTTCCCCTGTCCCCTGTCCAGGGTGACTAACATGATCCCCGGGGTGAATTTCCTAGCTCCCATCCAGTCGTCAAGGTTCCTTTTGAAGAGTGCCAAAGAGGCGCTCTGCTTGACATGTATGGGCAGTCTATTCCAGATTATGGGGAGTCTCTGGGACAAGAACCTATCCCTCCAGCAAGTTTTTCTCTTTGTGATGACCAGGTTTAGATCCCAGGAGTGTGTGGCTCTGAGGGATTGGGATTTCTTTAAGTGTGGCATGTTCAACAGCTCTGGGGTTAGACATGGCCTTGTATGTTAAGCAGACATCGCCTCTGAGAAGATGATATGTGACAGACTATAGCAGGAGTTTTTTTAGATGGTCAGCATAGAGCATCTGCTTTAGGCCTGTGATTCTTTTAGTGTGGTATTTCTGTGGCCTTTCCAACTGTTGCCGGTGTCTTGTGAGGTACATACCAAATGGGGTGTTGTACTCTATAATTGTTCTAATGAGGGATGAGTACAGTGGGGCAATGACCTCCTTTTTTCTGCATGAAAAGCCCTCAGCTATGAGATGTGCCACATAGAAGGATTTCCTGACTGTTGTGGTGATCTGGTTATTGAAGGTGAGACCACTGTCCACCTGTGTCCCTAAGTCCCTTATCACACTTTTGGTGTTTAGTGTACTGCCACGTATGTGGTAATTCATGGGTACATGTTTTTTCCCAAAGGGGATAACAACACATTTCTTGGCATTGAGCTTGAGCCCATGGCTCTGACACCAAGTACCTTTCTTTATAAGACCCTATTGTAGAATATACACATCACTTGGGGATTCAATAATAGCTCCCAGTTTGCAGTCCTCTGCCTACTTTGTTAGCCAAAGTCCCTTGGTGTTGGCCTGTACTTCAGAGAAGTAGATGCCAAACAAGAATGGTCCCAGGACTGAACCCTGTGGTACTCCACTTTTCATGTGTCTGGCGCTGGATTTGGAGTCGGCTACTTTTACAGTGTGGGTTCTGTCAGTAAGCCAGTTTGCGACCCATTGAGTGACATAGGGATTAATGCCCAACTTAGTAAGTTTATCTATGATTCCAGAGTGGGGGATGGTGTCAAAGGCCTTGGAAAGGTCCAGATAGGCTGTGTGGATCATCTTCCCCTTGTCCACGGCTCTGGAGACTGATTCGAAGAAGTCAATCAGGTTGAGGAGACAAGATTGGCCCTTCACAAAACCAAACTGGGTGTGGTCCAGTGCTTGAAGGTTGCCAATGTCTTTGTTTCTAAGTTCCATGATAATGCGTTCCATGGCTTTTCAGATCAGACTCATCAGGCTGATGGGACGATAGTTCCTGGGGTCCAAGGTGGATCCCCCCTTGTAGAGTGGGATAACTGTAGCTGTGCGCCACTCATTGGGCATAAAGCCTGAGGTGCGGCTATGATTAACCATGCCACTTAGGTGAGGTGCCAGTTCATTTTGTAGTTCATGTAGTACATAGTCCGGGATGTCATCTGGTCCCATGGATGCTGTATTCTTAGCTTTGGAGAGTGCGTTTTTTACCTGTATGGTTGTGATTGCCGGTATTTCGTAATTTTTTGGTATTGAGATGGCCCTTTAGGGGGTGAGAGGGGTGTGAAGTTGACACCGAATCGATCTGCCAGGATATTGGCAATATCCTTGGGATTAGTATATTTAATGCCATTCTGTTGTAGCTCAGAGCAGATCTGAGCATTACCATTTAGATTCCTGACATGACTATAGAATGCCTTGTGGTTTTCCTTAGAATCTTTGGCAATTTTATTTTCTTAACTTGCTTTGGAGGATTGTATGAGGAATCTCAGCTTCTTATTGAGGCTGGTAAGGGAGTTTTTGTATCCTGGGATTTGCGTATACATATATATGTGTGTGTGTGTGTATATATATATATATATATATATATATATATATATATGTATATAAAAACATATGACCATAACATTGTACTGCAGTCATACCTCAGCACTAAGTAATAGTCACAACCTCTTCGTGCAAGGGGATGTCATGTAAGTGTTGCAGGCATAAATGTGGAATGTTGCTACAGTAACAGGGATTGTGTTAACAGACATGTTGTGTGGGAAGTCACTTCTGATATTGACATGTATGCCATCAGTTACTGACAGATATCATAAGATCATCACAGTGAAGTACCACACAAATCACAGTAATGATCCTGCGGAATATAGCAGATTTATGAACAATAAACATGGACAGTTTGACACAATCTGGTCAGTGCAGAGGTATACACTGAACTCCTTAGTGCAAGATGTGTGGACCAAGCCTGACAAAGTAGATATTTACAGCCATGTAAATGGGAATATCACAAAAATACTGGAATAGATAAGCTCACACAGTTGATGCATTCATACACTCCTGTCTGTCCTAACACATAATAACTGGAGGAGTAGAGGTCCCAAGCCCACATACTTCACACAACTTAGTGACATACATCTTTAGACCATCCCACTGCTGTTTTGGACATCCACAACAGTTATGCTGGCCAAGCAACAGTTCATCTGACAAATATCTGGACATAACATCACACTAGGCAAATACACACTGAGCTGATAGACATGTCAGAAAGCATTGTGCAAACTACAGGCAGACTGCCACAACACTGACCCAAGTTTCCTATGGGGAAATACACATGTACTTGCAAATATAGCAGGCACTACTGGCATGTAATAGCACGGATTATCAGACACCTGTGTGAAAGTGCATACCCACAACCAATCCAAACACAGTCACAGTCACATTATGGTAAGCCTAAGTAATATTACAGTATATGTACTGTGTGAACAACACCACCCTCATATGAACCACTCACACAGCAACCCTACATATACTGGGCCAATACACAGTGTAGTCTGATGCCTGACTGTGGTATGGGACATGGTTCAGTCTGGCCCTTCAAACGTACCCTGATAGGGTACTATAAACTGGAGCAGCATGCAATATCAGATAGAACAGGACCAAGGACAATGACATCTACCACAGTCTGTATACAGGCCAAGTAATATATTCACAATACACACTCTGTCAACAATCATGATAAGTACACGGACCTCACTGCTGTACACACTACAACATAATGTCCAGGTTTTGTCCTCAAATATGAGGCCTACTATACATAAAACGTCTATCACTCTGATATCTCACTGGCTTGTTACCAGGTATGATGTCAGTAAATAATGATGTACTGTACATATGCACCTCATACTGCATGACATATGGACAAAGGGTGACAGACATGGGGGACAGAGGCACAAACACAGCACCAATATTGACATATTGCTGTGATAATCTGAGAAATTTCCTGGTGTAACAAGGTTTGTTGTGACATATTTCTTTTGAGGGATATGAAGTCAGTAACTGACATGGATTTCACCATGTACTGACTGCAATCATCAGAGTATGCTACTGCATATCTAAAGATAGGAAATGTGTGAGTAACACAACACATGTAAGTCTCCAAACTCTGGACAGTCTGAAGATAGCCCTACAGGTGAGAGTTTCCTCAATCACATAACACTGTCGTGCCAGACTTTAAATCATGTAGAACAGCCATATCCACACAAACCCTGTTAAACCAACATTACTTCAAATGTAGAACAGCAATACTTACATTCTGTCCCCATGTCTGGAACTTCCCCTTCCTGTTTGTTGGCCGGTTTGCACAGTGTATGTTGTAAGAGGTATTTCCAACTATCCTCTGTGATGCTATTTTTCAAACATTCACATGAAGTCCTTCTCACAGTTAAGAAAAAGGGCCAGCACCCACATGAAGTGCTTAGTTATAGGAGTATGTTTCCATGCAATTGGCTACAGGAATGATACGATAGCTGTTCCACATGCAATAAGTAAGTGGGGGACTGCAATTCGTGCACAGGCCATCAGCTGATCATGAGCGTTCCTTACAAAACTCAAGCTGCTGCCTATGCAAAACAGATGTACTTTTCCACATTCACCAGAGAGGGAGAGAGGGAGAGAGAGAGAGAGAGAGAGACAGAGATACAGAGAGACAGAGACAAAGAAAGGAAGGGTGTAAGACAGCAAGAGCCAAGTTTGTTTGTGTACGATCCATGGGTGGAGAGTGGTATCTGTATATTATAACAGTTGCCTATATTATTTACTACTCCATACTGTCACATAGTAATTGCACATGGCTGTACACATTTATGGCTGAGGATTGTCTACAACAACCTCTACAGTGTTTGTAAACTGTTGGCCTTTTAATGTGGACAATGGGACATATAGGTCCTCAATATAATGATGTAGCAAAACCCACACTGCAATGGACCCTGCCAGTATACACTCATCCCAACACCCACACAGGATACTGATGATACACACACTTACCAGTGCTGAATTTCAACCCCCTACCTGACTATGTATTGCT